>NC_074727.1:1977500-2072500 GCF_947242115.1 Biomphalaria glabrata | reverse complement strand
TGAATTTTTCGTATATTTTACAATTTCATGAGAATTCCAGGAAGCCTTTAACAATATGTTAAAATGGTTTAATTTAATTATTTACACCTAGAGTTCACGCGGGGCCTATGAAAGTGCGGGGCCCACTGCGGCCGCATAGGTTGCAGTGGCCTAAGACCGGCCCTGTTCCAAAACTATTTTTATAACTATAATTATTCATTTTCTTTCGCACCTCTTCTATGACGTTTAAGTAAGCCCAGTGCGATATAGTCAAATTCCCTTTTTTTTAGACATTTGGGGAGTGGGGAGTGGGTATATGGGGAAAGGTTACCACAGGGCGGTCTCAAACGATTGGAGGCCCTAAGCAAAGCCAATTTTGTGGCCCCAAATAATTTTTTTTTAAATTAACTGCGGAAAAAAAATTATGCAATTTATTAAAAACCTAGTGTATTCCAACAAAAAAAAATTGAGGACAAGTTTCGCGATTACTTTTCGAGAGTGCACAACGTAGCAGGAAGTCCTGTGATGGTAAAATTTTAAAATCTAGGGCTGGAAAAGGGACAAGCAAAGGAAACCGAGAACTATGAACAATTCTGAACAAAGTTCTTACGTTTGTTGTTGTGATACCATAAAAAAAGTTAGTTTTTTTATGCAATGAATCTTTTGGAAAGTGAATTTAAAAAAAAAAAAAAAATTAAAATCGTGACCCTGAGAATTGTGTTCTTTTTGCAAAGCTTACATCAGCATCAATAGCGTGACACATTTGCAGCAGACAGACATACAGACAGACAGAGTTGATATAAGCCTTGTAAGTGATTGTCACTACGGCTTAAGATGTACGCTGTGACCAACTGAAGTGGCCATTGAAACGTGTGTCACAGTCCTGAAGTCACGAGCTTAAAAACACACATACACACGTACACCCATCGACACCTACAGATATCTAAATCTACACATACAAACAATGAGGTCTACATCCACACAACATCTAGAATATATATATACATATAGACGTGTATATGTGTTTGTATATATAACCTAGAATTCTTTTTTTTTTCTTTCATGATTGAAATTTCGAATTTCGTCAACGATGTCGACAGCCGGAAGACATGGCGGTGGATGCACCTCGATCTGTCCAGTTAGTAGCTCACATGCTGAGTGGTGCGCGCACTTTGACTAGAGTTAAGTATTAGATTTTTTTCCCCCTTAAGTTTGTCCTTTTTGCAGAATTTTTAAATTGAATATGCAAGACTGAACAAGGTAAATAGCCTATATAAACCTATATAGCTTTTAATTACTAATAAATGAAAAGAATAAATTATGTTTTACAATGAACTATTCGTAAATTATTTATTGTGTTTGGTATTATAGTTTAGAGTTTGTATACAGTATACACTTTAACTACAATTTAACGAAAGGCTGACTGGCTGTGATGCATGTGTTCTGGACTGTCGTCGCGATAGTCCTGGGATCGAATCCTGCCCACCGCCATTTCCAGCCGTATTCTTTGATGTTTTTGGCTAGGATGCAATAATATTGCTTCTTAAAGATCATCCAAAACAGGCAAACAACAAACTTAGTAAATAACTTAGCTTACAAACTAACAATAACAAGCCCCTCCCCTTTTAGAGCAGTCACGTGTTAGCTCTAATCGTACATGTCAACTAAAGCTTAATCTCTAGTTGATTCAGGCAAACATTTTAATGCTCTAATGCCTATGGAAATAGTGCCGGGTTTAAGCGTGTTGAGGCCCTTAGAAGGGCTTTTGCAGAAGCCCCTAGTCTCTTTTGAAGATATTGACAAGCAAAATAAACAAAAAATCCTTCTTTAAAGAACAAAGCCTATTTAAAGGGAAGATATTCGCACTTACAACTATACATCTCAATAATGTTAAAGTTATTTACCTTGTTGGGTCTCTAGAAATAATTATCAACAATTTATTCACTAATTTGTATATTTTTCATTGATTCTGTCTTGTTAGCATTTATAATTGTTTAAATTTCAAATATCTAAACATAGGTGTGGGAGTATTAATGTGAACAATTATAGAATGGGACAAAACCCTACATATGTAACCATATTAGTGAATACTGAAATATGAATTTCCTTTGTTGGTATCAAACAAAATAAGTAATTACTAGTAGTTAATTGACTAATTGGTTAATTGTTTTTATTGATTCATGTCCTGTCAATGTCAAAGAACATTTGTCAGAAGTTTCTGCTTGAGCCGAGAATATACAAATCTTTTATTAGACAGACAAACAAAGAGAGTTGATAAAAGTTTTGTAATAAATTTAAAGGATACTATAGTAATAGGCAACTACTTGTCCACTTAATCTCACTTTTCCTTGTTTGTATATTTAATAGGCTTAGTTTTTAATTTGTGGTGGCCTCCCTTCGGTGTTAGGTTTCTGAGTGGCTGAACAGTCTACATACCCGTTAATCCAGCACAGACTAGAAATATATAGCCTAATATAGGCCAGTGGAGTCACTAGCGTAGGTGTCACCCCCGCCACCCAAGTTTTCCCTTTAAATCTAGCCAATAAATACTATCTTCCTTTTTGATGCACCTTAATAGGCCTATTGGGGATCGGTCGCTAAGTGGTTTTGGCTTCCAAACCTTGGTTCCTGTGTTCGAATCTAGGTGAAAACTGAGATTTCAAATTTCTGGATTTTTAGAGTCCACACAGCTCTAATGGGTACCTGACTTTAGTTGGGGAAAAGTAAAGGTGGTTGGTCATTGTGCTGGCCACATGACACCCTCGTTAACCGTGGGCCACATAAACAGGTGACTTTTACATCCTCAGCCCTATAGATCGAAAGGTCTGAAATGGGAACTTTACTTTTTTTTTTTTACTTTAGATTAGAATAAAGCGATATTAAATAAATGGATAAAATTTGTCCTCATTGTGGAGTCTATGTATTTCTGTTATGTTTGAAGATTAAAATATTTACTACACTTGAGCGTAGGTGTGTGTGTGTGTGTGTGTGTGTGTGTGTGTGTGTGTGTGTGTGTGCGTGCGTGCGTGTGTGTGTGTGTGTGTGTGTGTGTGTGTGTTTAGGCCTAATAAAAGATTACGCGTGGTCAGTTTCTCACGATTTTTTCGGATAGATAAGAGACTCCAATATTTTCTTCATCCGTATTGCTGAGATGGATCTGTTACAGCGTAACACTTCTGTTACACTGCTGTTGCATAAATGTTCCTAGGCCCAGAAATTGTAATTGAAAAGAATAATATGAGAATATTACTCAAAATAGATAAGACAAATAGTATATAAAGTCACTAAGTAAACAAGGTCCATTTTTATCAGCTTTAACTGGACCTTTTTTTTTTTTTTATTATTCCTAATCTTACTTCAGGTTTATTTTCTTTGGCGGGAAAGGCATAAAACAAGATGGATGTCAAGTTATTGTTACTTCTGCTGCAAGCCATATACTCCTTGTCACAGGCGTTTCTCATAGAGGGAGGTAAGCCATCAGTTTGTTTTATAAATTTACTTTGAGTTGTCTCCTCTGAGCTATAGTTAGAACAGTTCTTAAATTATTATTTTTTTTATTTCTTTCGTGAACCTCTAAAATTTTAATATTTACCCTAAAAATATCAAGACATCGCTTATTAAATAATAAAAAGAATAAGTTTCAAAGATTATTATGCAGGCAAATCTGAGTTTATTTGTTTCATTGACCTACATTATATACCATTATATGTGATAGAATTCGGGTGGCCCTACATTACAGAAAAGCAAACAATATATTAGATGTCAGAAGTGGCAAAAACCCGAGGATTCCTAGGATATAAACATCTCGACAACTGAAGTCAAAGCTAAAAAGCTGAGGTATCCTAAAAAAAAAAAAAAGATGTCAGAAGTAGAATGTCCGACGAGGATTCGAACCAAAGACCTCAAATTAACTCAGATCTCATAGCAGCGACACACATACTGACACAAATATCCCAATTTAATCGGTTGTCACAGTGAGTGTGGACGGAGGCTACGCTGGTCACACAAACTGACCACCTTTAGCAGGGCCGGCCTTTAGTAAGTTGAGGCACTTGGCGCAGTGAATAGGGTTGTTCCAAATGAAATAGAAAAAAAACAAAAAAAATAAATAATAAAACCGCAAAATACGCAACGAATTAAAAACCTTCCTGTATTTTTATCTAAAACAACAAATTAAATAAGTTCAAATTCATATGGCGCCGATAGCACGAACATGCTTCATAGACCCTTCCTGACCACCAGACTATAAGTATAAGGTTTCGACATTTGACCAAAATGAAGAAACATTGGTCCTCTAACATATGTAGTCTAACAAGAAGATCTAAACATTTGTGAATAAACCTTCAATAATAGTAGAGACTTAGAGCTAGGCTAGTAGACATAGAGCCATAGAGCTCCTTAATTTGTGTTTTTGTTTTTCTCTTTCATTTGGGGCCACCCTATTCACTTCGCCTAGGGCCTCCAATTATCAAAAGCCGGCCCTGATTTGGAAGTAAACCAATGCAGGTCTACGTTTAATCTTGAATGATTTTATCCCTACGTGTTAATCGCGTCGATAAACTCGCTGAATTACATGTTACTAAAATTATAAAATTTTCTATCAAAACAGAAGTAGATTAGTGTGAAGTAAAATGAAAAATCTAAACAGTGTTTCCCAAACCTTTTCCCATAACGGAACACTTCGCACATTTCTGAGTAACTAGCGGAACACTTTGCTAATTTTTTAGAGAGATTAATTGACGTGGCAGCCTTCTATTTTTTACACCAGTAGTTTGTGGAATATCTATTCACTAGGGTTCAGCGGTAAACAGTTTGAGAAACACTGCTCTACACAAAGATGCTGTACTGTAGAAGGGAGAAGATATAGCCTAGATACGGTTTTGTATTTGGTCGTAAGTCTCCTGAAACTCTAGTAGTCTAGGCCCATGGAAGCTCCCCTAGGGCTTGTCTAAATGTTCTGTCTAGGAGGGATACAAGCAGATATAAATTCTTTACAATCCCTGTTTCCTATGGCTCTCATCCCAAGACACTCGGGTCTAGCGGCGATGCCGAAGGTCGATCACACCGGGGAACCTCCAAATTGTCTTAACCACATCCTACGTAAAACGGCCCCTTGATGAACGGCGTATGGATTGTGACAGGTTTGTTGGGGATCTCTTCCGTCCCCACCAATGCAATGAAATCGGTTTAATTCGGAACCCCATTGGGACATCTTTGGTTCCATATTGACCTAACCGTCTCTTCCTCTAACGGTTTTTTCCTACGAGAAGCGCTGGTGATAAGAAGCCTAGCCTGGGGGGGGGGGGGGGGGGTAGATCCAAACATAAAGCCTGAATACAAAATAACAACAGCAACAACGCGGTGCTGCTGAATTTGATTCGTTATATTCTTGTGTAGGTTCATGACAGGGGCGTTGCAACAGCGCGGTGCTGCTGAGTTTGATTCGTTATATTCTTGTGTAGGTTCATGACAGGGGCGTTGCAACAGCGCGGTGCTGCTGAGTTTGATTCGTTATATTCTTGTGTAGGTTCATGACAGGGGCGTTGCAACAGCGCGGTGCTGCTGAGTTTGATTCGTTATATTCTTGTGTAGGTTCATGACAGGGGCGTTGCAACAGCGCGGTGCTGCTGAGTTTGATTCGTTATATTCTTGTGTAGGTTCATGACAGGGGCGTTGCAACAGCGCGGTGCTGCTGAGTATGTCTCGTTATATTCTTGTGTAAGTTCATGACAGGGGCGTTGCAACAGCGCGGTGCTGCTGAGTTTGATTCGTTATATTCTTGTGTAGGTTCATGCCAGGGG
This sequence comes from Biomphalaria glabrata, assembly GCF_947242115.1. Classification (NCBI taxonomy): domain Eukaryota; kingdom Metazoa; phylum Mollusca; class Gastropoda; family Planorbidae; genus Biomphalaria; species Biomphalaria glabrata. Next base: position 2,066,720 of record NC_074727.1, on the reverse strand, counting down.
CGTTGCAACAGCGCCGTGGACTCCACCAAAGTGTGCCAGTGTAACACGGCTTGTCTCCGATACAATGACTGTTGTTCTGACTACCACTCGCTTTGTGTCGAAGGTCAGTCCGTTTAATCCTAACCACAATCACCCCACCCCTACAAACACAGACACACAACTATCACTTTTTAATATTTCATTAGCCATCACAACTAGTGTTGTACACATTTTTAACTTTTTTTTTTGTTCGTTTCCTTCATGCTAGACAACATCGGGCAAAATGAAATTACAATTATTGGTGTCAGAAGGTGTGAAAGTATTCTCCGGAGGTGAACAAAGTGAAAATCATTTGTGACCTAGCCAATTGATCTCGTGTCGTGAGGTGGTTGAGTGGTTAAGCCCTTCGCTTCGAAACCAGAGTTCATGGGTTCGAATCTTGATAAAGACTTGGCGTTTTGAATTTCGGGATAGTTACGGCGCCCCTAAGTTGATCCAACTTTGATAGTTACCTGACTTTGGTTGGGAAAAGTAGAGGTGGTTGGTCGTTGCGCTGGCTACATGACACCCTGCTCGTTAAACGTTGGCCAAAGAGACAGATGACCTATATATAGATATAGAGCGCAAAGTCTGAAAGGGTAACTTTATTTTACTTTAGAACAGACCTTCAGCGATCGTTTTTCTTAAGACGAGTAACTAGATGGGATGTGACTAGATAAGTTTAGAGAGGTGCTGTGGCTGAGCGATAAAGTGCTTAGCTTCTGACCCGAGGGTCCCGGGTTCGAATCCTGGGATTTTTTTTATTTCTGGATCTTTGGGCGCCCGTGAGTCCATCCAGCTCTAATGGGGAAAAGTAATGGTTGGTGGTCCTTGCGCTGGTCACTTGACACCCATAACACACCATAAGTGAAAAAAAATTCATTATACACAATTCTAGCAATTAAGATAACTGAAAAAACAACAGCACCAAATTAAAATTCCTAAACGAAACATACTTTTAAAATTAGATTAGGCTTTAAAAAAAAAAAAATAGAACAGCACAATCGATACTATTTCAGGAATGCTACTCTAGTTAACCTATTTTTACAGATACAAGATAAGACAAAGTCGAATGAACCTTTTTTTTTTAACCTGCTTCCGAAAATCGTGTTTTCAAAGACAGTAGGCCTAAAAGACATCATTTGAGTGACTTTTAGCTGGGTTGGAAAGTAGATTCATGTAGCCTAATTTAAAAGTAGCAAACATTTATTCAAGTCAAGAGTACTATTAGATAAGTCTTTCATAATGTATACTATGTATGTAGGCCTATGTATAAGGCCTCCTTGAGTCGTGAAACGACCATGGATCATATCGTAAAAATCAGATGACTGCCTGGGCATTAGCTATGGTCAGAAAATAGCAATTTCGCCTTTCTCAACGAAAGTTCTGCAAGGCGTGTAGCACTATGTCCTGCAAGCTGCCTTATAGTAGCCGGCTCCTCATCGTTGACACCCGAAGACCTTCTCATGTTAGGTAGCTGAGATGTGATTTCAGAGTTTTCCTTCTCCTAGGAGGTAGCCAGCTATGTCCTACGAGCCCTTCCTGCCCGAAGCTTGCTGGTTTCTGCGCCAGTTTCTCAATTAATTGTATAGTTTTAGCCGTAGTTGAAAAAAAAAACGTTTATATGATTTCACTTCCCTTTAAATTATGTAGAATACGCATTCGTTTATTTATTTTACATGGTTTTTATGTGTTAAATTCTGCGCAAACGCTCCTATTAAGTTTTTAATCATGCAGGCTGCATGTTAAAAGGCGAATAAAAATTCTTTGATCACGTGATTAAAAGTACATTATTTGCCATGTAGACTAGTCAGGTGTAAACAAATGGAAGATCATACACAGTTACACTAGATCTAGGTCACTATATCGTATATCTAGATGTAGATCTAGAATCTAGATCAAATTGTTTATTCAGTAATCATTAAGATTTAAAATACTTAGATCTAGAATGTACAGAAATATTTTTGAAAATTAAAGGGGAAAATAACAGAAGCATAGTTAAATAGATCTATTATAATTTTAACTTTGATACTATGATACTATTATTACTATGAAACTATCATCATCATTATCATGACAGACTAGAGTATATGATAGACACATAGTCACATACTGAGTATCATACTCACGATACTGACATTATTGACATTATCATTAGACATAGTCACATACTATAGACTATTATTGACTAGATCTATATAGATCTATATGACTATAGTATAGTATAGACAGTATAGACATAAATTTAGAAAGTATGTGAGTAATCAGAGTATCATTGAGTATGTGACTAGATTGTCACTAGATCTATGTGACACTATGTCTTGACCTTGATCTTTGTCTGACTTTACCACCTTGCCTTCACAGGCTTCACTGACTCAGGACTCATGATAATATCCGAGTCACCAAAGTTCATCCCTTGCCCTTAGCCTAAGTGCGGCCTTAGCCTTAGCCTTAGGCCTTAGACTTATTCTGTTGTTAAACCGTTGGGGCACCACACATGATCTAATTTCTGTCTATCACCTTTCACCTGGCTTTCTCCATTCATCTAGATCTAGATCTAAGTCTTTTAGAGTTTTAATTTTGCCTTCCAGAAAATCCTATTTTCATGACAGGCCCGTCCATTCTTTTATGATGTCTTCCCAATCACTTTCTCTTTCAGCCTTTTTTTTTTTTTTTTTTTTTTTTTTTACAAGCCCTGAGGACCTTGTGAAATGGCCATAAAATTTAGTTTGCATCTTATCTTTGATAGTGGTCAGCAGGTCCTCGTGGGGGCCCAAACAAATTCAGGACAATATTTCAGTATTTTTTATGATAGTAAGTTGTAATATTTGCGCCAGCAATAATCCAGAGATAATAGATCTAGATATTTTATAAGTAATAAAAAATGCAATTAGTAGGCCTTTAATACTCACCATTTCGGTTTAAAATCTAGCCATTTATCCAGGGAACTTTATATTTTAAGCACAGTCCCAGAGAGAATAGTCCCAAGTTTATTTTATAATAATTCTGTTTTAAGAATATCATTGATCAGTAAGTAGCTAAATATCAATTATGATTAAGTGTCTAAATCTTGTCTAGTCCTGTGCTCAGTTGGAATTAATCCTATAATAGCCTTTAATGAACAGATTCAGCATTATTTCTAAAATCTTCATGATCGAAGCAAAGAAAGAGACTAGGTTGGCAGTGTATTCAGTGCAGTTTTTTACAGTCTCTTGTCTAATCGCTATTTGTGCATTGATTGGTGTCAAATTATGTACATATTGCTGGATAAATAATGATTTAAAAGACAGTGACATTGTACTATCTGTAGATACTTGTCATAACCGCTGTAATGCTGCCCATGATGCATCTAAAATATGTCAGTGTAACAGTGCTTGCCTTCGTTTTAACGATTGCTGCTCCGACTATACTGCACTCTGTGCCGGAGGTAAGAGAGATAACTGGGCAAACTTCTAAATAGCTTTGGTGACGGGAGCCGATTAAGGTCAATTAATGTTTTTAAATTATTTACTCAATACAACTTCTTGTGATGGGATTAATTATCTATACTGGCCAATGGTTTGAGTTTTATCATGTAAGTGTACTGGACAATATATAAATGTTAACACTACTACACTATTATTTCATTTTCAGCTTCTGACTTTTAAATTTTTGTCTGTAATAGTGAATTTTTTAATTTTTTTTTACCGTTCTATTTAATAAATCAAATTTGGCTTGTAAAACGTGTTAGTTTTAATATAATTTTGATTCATAAATAAAATGATCTGAAAATCAAATTGTATATTAATTATCATCACCTTTATTAAGAAGCCTTAAAACTTTCTACTTTTAATAAGGAAATTTCTCTAAAGATTTTAACTGCCAATGAATTTCTTGATAGGAAATAATGAATACTGTGATCACTCATTTAGGAAATACCAATTATTTTCTACTTTGACTCCAAGTGCAGACAAAATTCATCATCTTTGTGGCTTAATAAAGTATAAGGATAAAATCTTTGCCCTGTGTCAGGACTATTATCAATAAATACTTTTTTAATAGCATTTGTATCTAGATCTTATCTTATCTTATAAAATATAGACATTACTTCAAAAAAAGAATAACATTACGTCCTACATGCTCATAGAATTCTCTGAGCGCATGCGACTGTCTCTTCTTGTGGGCCATTGGGGTGGAGGGGTGTCTGGGAGAAGGTTTCCGTGCTGTCCTTTGGTGCTCATCTCTCCTCTTTCCCACTGTTTCTTTCCCATTGGCCTGCAATGAGATTTATATTTATACTAAATAGAAGCATTAAAAAAATAGTTCAATGTAGATATATACATAAATACTTCATACACATATACTAAATGTAATTGTTGACCTAAAAATAAAAAAATAAAAATCCTATAACATTGTAACTTATTCTTACTTTTAACTGTTAACTCTTAGTGAAAAATTAATAAATACACTTTTGTTTTTGGGTCAAAAAATTTTTTTATTTAGGGACACATCTAAAGCCCATTTGTATTTTACTTTCTTTCACATTTTTTTTTTTTCTTCAAATTTATTTAAAAATTTTTATAATTGTTTTACACTTGGTGCTTGAAACAATCTACCTGCTAACTGTTTATCAATGTAAATCTATCTGCTACAACATTTTCATATTTTTCTTTAGTAAATAAGTAAATAATTTTTTTTATATTTTTTTTTATAGTTTATTTTACAAGATTGTTTACCAACTATTTCTTTTATGCACTAATTTTAAGATCTTTGTTCTTCTATAGTAAACATGTATCTGTTGTAAACAATATATATCATATCCCCATGTAATAGTCATTGACTAGAGAAAATGTTTTTTTTTATTCCTTTACCTGCAAAGCATTATCCCAGCTGGATTCACCCAACAATTCATTCACCAGACATATCATTCGCCAACATTTTGTTCACAGACAATTGATTCATGACGAATGGCTCTCATGACAAATTGTTCACTGGAAAATCACTCATCGACAAATTTTGGTTGTCAAGAATAGATCTCCTTAGCCACAAGTCCTAGTGTCTTTTCTATTTTGTTCGAGGACTTTTTCCCTTTCTTTGAGCCATTTGTGGTTTTTTCTTTAATGACAAAAAATAAATAAATGATTCTAAATTTTTTGCTTTCAATACTTTTTAGGAACAACAGTAGCACCAAGTTCTGCAACTTGTCAATCTCTCACAGCTGTTTCCAATGAGCTTTGGGCCAATGATGTCAACAGACTGTCAGGTGCTGACATTACTGTCAACTACCAGACTCAGGTTGCAGATGGTACAACTAGTGACAGATCCAGTGGAAAGTAAGTTTTTTTTTTTTAGAAAACGTTATTTCCACATGGTTCATAGTTAAAGACTTAGGTGCCTTGCTTTTAAATGACATAGAAGAGAGTACCTGGCAGCAGGCGACTTACCAACGAGACAGCTTAAGATTTCTTACAAAGGCAGTAGTATACACATTTCAGACCGAAAGGAAATCTACTGCTGAGAACAAACAAAGTCAGTGGAAAGAGAACCTAAACCAACTCCTTGGCAGACAATGATTATGTTTTCGCTGGATGTGGCGAAATATGAAGTCTACCTGAAATACACACACTCCTCTTTAATCTTAAGGCAAGCTTTATATGAAACACTTACAGGTATATGTATACTGTCGGACCTTAGTGACCTGTAGCGTGGAACCATTCATGACAGATTGGCTGGATTAATACAAGTCTGTCTGTTTGTGCTGTATGCGCGTTGGACTGTCGTTTGGCTGTCTCACGGTCCCAGTTTTTATATCCTGTCTGCTGCCACCCCCCTGCGTCCTGCTGAAGATTTGGACTAAGAAGTAGATTATCTTCAACTCTGAAGAAACATGTAAAATATTTTACAAAAAAAAAATAATTTTCATAGTCTTAGATAACTTACATTTCAAAATCTTGCCATTTATTTTTTTTTCATAGGTTTTTCACTCATGTGAATGAGGCCAAGCTGGGCACTGGCACATACAAACTTCTCAGTGATCTGTTCAACAACTATGACCCTACAAAAGGCAACAGGGAAACCGCCACCACTCAAGAGCTTAATGAAGACAATGCCTTCTTGGATGCCATCTTGGCTACCAGAGTCATGGCCAGTCTCCTTAAGTTTCTCCAATGCAAAGGTAGATAACACTGTTTTGTGTGGTAAACCTTGATCTTGATCTGAAAATTCCATAACACTAGGAGGTTGCTGTGGCTGATTGGTTTAGCACTGTGCTTTCGAACCTGAGGTCCTGGGTTCAAATCTCGGTGAAGACTGGGATTTCGAATTTTGAGATTTTTAGGGCACTCCTGGGTCCACCCAACTCTAATTGGTACCTGACTGCTGGCCACATGATGCCCTGCTGGTTAAATGTTGGCCAAAGAAACAGATGACCTTAGAATTATCTGCCCTATAGAATATTCACATTTGACTAGAGTAACACCTTTAGTAAAATCACTAAATTTGGAAAGCCTTCATGACAGAAGGTTCAAAAGTAAAGTAGCAATCATACATAAAACACTGAACCATAATCTTCAAATACAAAAACAAAATTTAATAAATTACTCTGAAAGACACAAAGATAAAGGCACATTCCTCGTCCCATATGCTAGGACAAATTTGTACAAATACTCCTTCTTCCCTAGTGCTATTAGAGCATGGAATGGGTTGCCTGAGCTAGCCAGGAAAACCAGTGACTTGGCAGAGTTTAAGTCATTGGTTAATATGCATGACTAAATGCATGATGCGTAGGACGTAATCATCTTCTTTTTTGAAGTAACGTCTGTATTATATAAGATAAGATAAGATAAGGTCTGAAAAAGGGAAACTTTTACTAATAAGAAGAATGGGAAGTTAACTCTCTTATTCTTTAAGGGAATTCAAAACAGCAATATCTGACTGTATTTTATGATTTCAGTAAGTTATTAGCATTTATTCTGCTAACCAGCTGCAGTTTTAGGACCTTAGCCTTGAATATCCTAGAATAAAATGCACCATCGACTATTTTGTTTATTTATATGGCACTTATACACATTCTATCTTATCCAGCAAGTCTTAAAAGTTTGAAATTAATTGGCATTAGAATTGACTTGACTTATTGAAGATTATTCCATCCTAACTCAAACTTTCTGCTTGCAAGATGGCAGGGGAGAGAAGGAAGGAGGTTTTAGTTCGATGTGCATACCACATGACCAGGCAGTCATTTAAGCCTATTTAATAGTATCTATTACTCTGTGCTATGGCTGATATTTAGAGTGTACATAATCACATTGCAACTTGCACGTTGTGAGATTTTCTAATGAATGAGTGTGATGATAATTAGGTTTATTTTTTCATCTAACTTAGGTCATAAAACTAGACTCTAAATAACTTAGGTCACAAAACTAGACTCTAAATAACTTAGGTCACAAAACTAGACTCTAAATAACTTAGGTCACAAAACTAGACTCTAAATAACTTAGGTCACAAAACTAGACTCTAAATAACTTAGGTCACAAAACTAGACTCTATTTGCAAGCACCAATTTATCTGTTTATAAATGCACTGTGCCTTGGTGTTGTGCAAATTTAAAAAAAATGTTTTTAGTTATTATAAAAATAGAAAACATTTTTTTTCATGTTATAGAAGAGTAATCTAGTATATTAAACAAATATTAAATTGTATTATTTGTTGTTATTTTGTGTATATTTATTATGTTGTCACCTAATTTTTCCCTTGTTCTTAAATATTTTTGTTTTGGCCTACTATGGACCTTCAAACATTTTTTAATGGAAAATTTCATACAAAAGTGCTATTATCGACACAGCGAAATAACTATTTTAGATTGTCCTAAAGTTAACTCGGAAGTTGTAATGGTTATAAGCTCATCATTACCTATAAAATACTTCCAATGGCAGGTGTCTCAAATAGCCCCTGACAACCAGTCCAACTCCTGGCCTTCATATGTGGTTCAAATTTTGAGCTTGAGGAACTATTACCACTAACAGGAGAAGGGGCAAATGCAATCGACTGGCTCCTAAATCAGTATGTTAACATAACGTGCAAAGAAAAATAAAGAGTTGCTCCTCATTGTTAAAATATCATGAAACGTTTGATATCAATATTGTTTCTTGACAGCCATAATAGCTCAATATTTTTCATTACTAGCCAATCGCAACAAGGTTCCCCTGAAGAAATCTCAAGCATTGATTTAATATTAAATTTGTGTATTGCCAGGCATCGTGCATAGCCAAAGTGAACTGAAGACAACTCTTAAGAAACTATGGTTCGACTTTTATTCCCGCAGTGGAACTGGCACTACCCCAGATACCTCAGGGTTTGAGCACATGATGGTCGGAGAGTATAAAGATGGTAACACGGTCAATGGATTCCACAACTGGGTTTCTTTCTACGAGAAAGAAAAGGCTGGTACCCTGAACTACTTTGGATATGTGAAAAAAGCTAATGTAAGTCTATCTGTGATTTTGTTTTATAAGTTTCAAACTCAAGACTGTGATGACAATAAAAATTCCACATAATCAGACAGCATATTACTTTTATTATGAAAGCTTCATCCCCTATCTCTTAGCCTGTTGGACTGTTGCAGCACCACACTTGATCTGTCCACCACCTTTCTCCATTCCTCTCTGTCCTATGCCTGGATTAGAATCTCTTGCAATGACAGGCTCATCCATTGGTTTCTGTTGTCTTCCCATCACTCTTCTTCTTTTTCCTGGTACTGTTCCCTGAAGGAAAGCAAGCCCTGTTGAAAGATCACCTTTAAGTTTGAAATGTCTCTTGGTAAATAAAAATATAATATACTTTAGATTAGTTTATACATTTCTTTCAAGCCTAAATGGCATTTGATGTAAAATTATCATTTTTAGAACCCTCATAGAATTTTTTAAAGTACCGGTAGCCTAATCTTGACCTTTAGTTTCACTAAATTGTGTCATTTACTTTAAGAAATCAAATTCTGTTATTAGATCTTGAAATAGCAATTCATGTGGTATACTCTTTGGGCTGTTGTTACAATTGTCCTGAGTTTAAATTTTGCCTGCTACTCCCACCCCCTGACATCCTGCTGTGAATTTTACCTTAGAATGTTATAATCTTCATTTCTGAAGGAATATCTAAAAGTCATTAAATAAAAAAAATAAATTTAATCAATGATTGACAATTAATATCATTACACATTGTTTGTTACTCTCTGGTTGATTAGTAACTCCAACTTAAGCAGTTGTTGCAGCTAAACTGATGCATGTGTATTCAATTCTTATTGCTTAACTTGAAATAAATTTGGACAGACATCTCTTTAAAACTGGAATGTAACTTTTATTTATGACTATTCATAGAGTCAACTTGAAAGTAGATGTATGTACAAAGAAGTGAAATGACAGTCAAAACAAAATAGAACTCACTAAAACTACACATCTTTACTGCCTCAAATATCTTGCTTAGTCTCCTGTCCAGTTTTTATGCTGTCTTTTGTTCACCTGTGGGCACAGTGGTCAAACACTTAGCTTCCGAACCTGGGGTCCTGGGTTCGAATCTTTGTGACAACTGGGATTTTGAATTTCAGGATATTTAGGGCGCCCCTGAGTCCACCCAGCTCCAATGGGTACCTGACTTTAGTTTTTAGTTGGGGAAAGTAAAGGAAGTTGGTTGTTGTGCTGGTCACATGACTCCCTGCTTGTTAACCATAGTCCAAATAAAAAGTTGCCCTATAGAGCGCAAGGGAAAAGGGAAACTTTTATTTGCTTCCATTATTCCAGACCACCTCCTGATTTCATCAGCAACTCTCCATCCTACACAACCCAACCTCTCCTCCCCTCGTTACTGCGGAAACATGCATAACTCCATAATATTTATCTACCAGTGGCTATTTTTTTGCCTAAGTTTTTTGTTTGTTTTTTTCTTAAAGAGGCTTTGATTATGTATTATCTTTCATCTCATAAAGTTTTTCTTCAATAAGTCCTTTCTGAAGTGTGGTTTAGAGCACCTTAGCTTTTGAACTGGGACTGAGTTCTGCTATCATACTGTCTGCTGGTTTCAATTTGTTTCGCCCAGCCCAATCAAGCCTTTACTGCCTGTATTGTCAAAATTATGCATTGTTTCCCATTTTAGACCTTGCAATCTATAGGGCAGATGATGTAAAGGTCATTGTTATATTATCACAATACACTAACAATACTGATGTTTAAAAGTTACACTCCATTTTTATTAACATGAAACAAGGAGAGAACAACCAGCAGAGACTAATACACAGTGACTACACACACTACTGACACACTTAAGAGTAAACCGTGAACAGGTGAACATACTGAACAATAGAACAAGGTAGACTACAAGAAAACAAACACACACACACACAACATACATAAACATAAATGCACATATAAATGTAACAGTCATCTGTTTCTGTGACCCACCGTTAACAAGGTGTAATGTGGTCAGCACAACAACCAACCACCTTTACTTTTCCCCAAGTAATATCAGGTGTCCATTAGAGCTGGGTGGACTCAGAGACGTGCAAAGATCTCTAAATAAAAAAATCCCAGTCTTCACTAGGGTTCAGATCCGGGACCACTGGTTCAGAAGCTGAACGCTTTACCCCTCAGCCACAGTGCCTCCATGTATGCATTTCAACAGCTTTATGTCTTTCTTAATCATTTGAGTTTTGATTAATGTCTACCTTAATCATTTGAGTTTTGATTAATGTCTACCTTAATCATTTGAGTTTTGATTAATGTCTACCTTAATCATTTGAGTTTTGATTAATGTCTACCTTAATCATTTGAGTTTTGATTAATGTCTACCTTAATCATTTGAGTTTTGATTAATGTCTACCTTAATCATTTGAGTTTTGATTAATGTCTACCTTAATCATTTGAGTTTTGATTTACGTTTTTCTTACTTTCCAGCCAGAAATAGTTGGTGCTGCTTTCTCTTGGGCCAACCGTGTCAAAACCATGGGCAGCTTCTTCATTGGCGTCAGCCCGGAGTTTGAAATCGCTGTCTACTCCCTTTGTTTCCTCACCAACCCTGGCAAGGCCTGCCAGATCAGCTTGAATAACATTCCAGTAACCATTATGTCCTACAGTAAAGATGGTCATATAGCCACAGCCTACGTAAGCCCGTAAACTGTAATTAATGTACACTGCATGATAATTTAATAAAAAGCCATAATGTACAGCATGGACAGCATGTTTTATTTGTTCTTTCTGACACCAAATTGTTGCATGTGTTTGATAATGTGTACATCCATCACTGTTTTCTTCACTGTCCAGTATAATGTATTTTATGCAAATCAAAATAAGTAAATTCTTGCCTATGACCATTATGCACAGCTTTATACAGGGTAGGGCATAAAGATCTCCCACATCAAGAGAACCCAACTATCTAGAAACCAATGCTTCAAGTTTTAAAAAGTATATAAAAAAACAACTGTTTTGTTTTAATGGGTTTTTCAAGATTGTTTTCTGGTTTGGTACAGCTACATTCGACTGAGTGCAAAGAGTCGCTATTACAGGTAGTTTGTTTTCATTAAATGCTTTAAACAAAGTCACGGATGTTCACCTGTCCAATTCCAAGATGGCTTGGGAAAATGAAAGACAAAATGTTGTAAGGATTGAAAGTGGTAGAGCCAAGCCTAAGGAATGAAGCCTGTCCCACCTTTCCACTGCCACTACAGCCCGTACGGTGCCCCACTGCCACTACAGCCCATATGGTGCCACTATAGCCCATGTGGTGCCCAACTGCCACTTCAGCCCATACAGTGCCCCACTGCCACTATAGCCCATACGGTGCCCCACTGCCACTACAGCCCGTACGGTGCCCCACTGCCACTACAGCCCATATGGTGCCACTATAGCCCATGTGGTACCCAACTGCCACTTCAGCCCATACAGTGCCCCACTGCCACTATAGCCCATATGGTGCCCCACTGCCACTATAGCCCATATGGTGCCCCACTGCTACTACAGCCCATGCGGTGCCCCACCACCACTACAGCCCATATGGTGCCCCACTGCCACCACAGCCCATATGATGCCCCACTGCCACTACAGCCCATATGGTGCCCCACTGCCACTACAGCCCATACAGTGCCCCACCGCCACTATAGCCCATACAGTGCCCCAATGCCACTACAGCCCATACGGTGCCCCACTGCCACTACAGCCCATACGGTGCCCCCTCCAAATCTGGGAGATCTCTATGCTCCACCCTGTATTATTCAAACCACAAAAATATTTGTACTGCAACATACTCTCATCAAAATGTAAAACTGTTCAACAAAACACTGTGTTTGAACTGATCACACAATACTATATAATAATATCATATCATTTGGTGCCCATAAGTATATGCATTGTAGTACCAACAAGAATAACATATTTCTTTTGAAAAAGTATGCATATATATATATAATAAATATATCTTTATATTATCTATATATCCATATGAAAATATTACTTAACGCTTTCATGTTTGCATCTAAATCTAAACATAAATTTGATTTACCGGTGGTGAAAATTCTGCAGATATCTAATTGCAAAAAAAAAAATTTCTTTAAAAAAAACAAAACAACAAGCAACAAACTTTCTAAAGCATTTTTTTTCTTTTTATTGTACAATGGTTATGTCAGCACTGGATGTAACAAAATATGTAGGTCGCAGCCGGGGCTGCATAGCCACATGAAATACTAAACTGTTTCTTAGACTTTGGACTCGACTATATATATATATACATACATACATACATACACAAAACTTAACATATATATATAAAATGTTTGTAAAATGTTTTACATGTTTCGGATGTTCCTTCAGAGTTGAAGATAATTATTTCCTAGTCCAAACCTCCCGCAGGACGACGGGGGATGGAAGCGGGCAGGGTTTGAACCCGGGACCATCGATAAATCTGAATGACAGTCCAACGTGCAAACCGCACGACCAGGCAGCCATATATATATATATATATGTTAAGTTTTGTTTTATTTGTCTATTAGATTTGTAATCAAATGGATTAAGATTAAGAAAAGACCTATATTCTACATGTTAAACTTAACGAGTCACTGTCTCAGTCTAGTCTGTGAATGTTATGTTATGAATGTTATGTTATGAATGTTATGTTATGAATGTTATGTTATGAATGCTATGTTATGAAGGTTATGTTATGAATGTTATGTTATGAAGGTTATGTTATGAATGCTATGTTATGAAGGTTATGTTATGAATGTTATGTTATGAATGTTATGTTATGAAGGTTATGTTATGAATGTTATGTTATGAAGGTTATGTTATGAATGTTATGTTATGAAGGTTATGTTATGAATGTTATGTTATGAAGGTTATGTTATGAATGCTATGTTATGAAGGTTATGTTATGAATGTTATGTTATGAAGGTTATGTTATGAATGTTATGTTATGAAGGTTATGTTATGAATGTTATGTTATGAATGTTATGAATCATTTTAAATGAATAGAAGTGCACTCTTATTTTAAAGTTCCATAAGGCTTGATGCTGTAGTGCAGTTTTAGGTTCATGTGTCATTTGATAGAAACCATTCCAGTAGTAGAGCTGCCTGCGAAAGTCTAGTTTGTGTGGTATACATGAGAGCAGCCATTGAAAATGAGACCTCAACAGGAAGATTATTTTTTGCATCATTGAGATTTCTTTTTGGCAACTTTGCAAATAGATTATCAAAAAAAAATAAAAAAATTACTTATATATTACTGATGTAACTTCAAAAAAGAAGATAATTTTCATGTGTCAATTTAGTCATGCATGTAAAGTAATGTCTAAAACTCTCCTAAAAGTTTGATTTTCCTGGCTCGCTCAGGCAACCCATTCCATGCATTAATAGCACTAGGGAAGAAGGAGTACATGTATGAATTTGTCCTAGCATATGAAATAAGAAATGTGCTTCTACCTTCATGTCTTTCTGAGTATTTCAATACCTTTTGTTTTTCTATTTGTAAATTATAGTTTACTACCTGGTCCTTGTCTGTAATATTTTTTTTTGTCTTCACAAAGTTTTTTTTTTTTTTTTGTTAAATTGAAAAAAAAAAATAGAGCTAATGTTCCTTTTTCTTTGCCCTTGTTTCTACTAAGTTTATTTCAAGTTATACATTCTTGAATGGTGCAGTTCTTCTCATTTATTAGCACTCTCTTTAAAAAAGTGTATGATCAGACTGTATTATAAACAAAAAGAAAATTTGTTGTCTTCGCCGCAATTTTTTTTTTTTTTTTTTCTGAACAACAGGCGTAAGCTGAATTTTCTTTTCATATCTTAGTTTATTAAATGTTTATACTATTTCTATGTATAAGTGTTTCTGATGTTAAGACATGAGTTAATCATGGCCAGGTTTTCTGTTTTGATGTGCCCGGTTCATTAATTTATAGAACATGCAGCTTGGATGTCTAACTGGTCATGGTCGATTGCGCTTTGGAATTTCATCATGATTGTTTCTGGGTTCAAACCCTGCCCACTGTCATTTCCTACCATCTGCAGGAGGTTTGGTCTAAGACGTAATAATCTTGATTTTAAAAGAAATATTTGAAATGTATAAAACTACATTACCTCTAATGCCATTGCATGTTTCTCCAAGTAGCACTTATGAAATTGAAATAACATGAGAGATGTATAATAAATGACATGAGAGATGTATATTAAATGACATGAGAGATGAATATTAAATGACATGAGAGATGAATATTAAATGACATGAGAGATGCATATTAAATGACATGAGAGATGAATATTAAATGACATGAGAGATGAATATTAAATGACATGAGAGATGAATATTAAATGACATGAGAGATGAATATTAAATGACATGAGAGATGAATATTAAATGACATGAGAGATGTATATTAAATGACATGAGAGATGTATGTTCAATGACATGAGAGATGTATATTACTCCATTTTGTTTCTCAGGCATCTGAAAGAAAAATTCATGGAACAGTCGCACCTTCAGGCCGTGGCCCAGAAGTAACAACAGAACAAAATGTCCAGTCCAGCAGCCACACTGCCGACTCTCCTATTCACAAACCAAACAGGTCAAAGAAAAGAAAAGACAGTAAGCGGAGAAAGAAAAAGGTCGGCAATCAACTTCTAACACCCCACAAAGTTGACGAACTGGCTAATCATAGAAACTCATCATCAGGTTTTGAACCAGACGATGCTAAAATTAGAAACGGAAAAGTCCAAACAAAAAATAAAATAAAACGTGTTTAAGGTATGAAGAGCAATATCACAGTCATAGAACCTAACTACAGCCATAGTTTCAAATATAGCCAGCACAGCGTCTGGTCAGAGTAGTGGCAATGAGTCAACATCAAGATCTATACATCAACAGCAGGACTAGAAACAACACGATTTCATTTTGAAATTTTAAAATAAAAGAATGGTTCGAACAAATTAACGAAGACAAAAAAAAGTTTCAAGTAAATCACTTTTAAATAAACAAACTCCTCAGTTCTGGTTGTCTTTGTGTATCAGAAATGACGTATACAGTGATTTAGATTTTCTGTTATTAAAACAACAGCACAATCTCAAGCTACTCATAAATCTAAATAGCCATTGCCTTGTAAGTGTCTGCAGTAGTTACTTTTAATTATTTATTTAAGACACTTTTTGATGTAGAAATGAAATTTTTGTTTAAAAAAAAATGTCCTGACAGCAATAAAAGTCAAGATTTATATTTATACATTTTGTTTAGAAAATTGTTTTTGTTGATTTTATAAATAAAGCTACATAATATCTTTATAATCTGACCCAGGAAACTACAGACCAGTATCACTTACCAGCATCACATGTAAAATCCTAGAACACATAATATGTAACATCATAAACCTCTTAGACAAATACGATGTCCTTACTCCATACCAACATAGCTTTAGGAAATATAGATCATGTGAAACACTAATACGACTAATTGTTGATTTTTCAAAAGGTTTAGATGATAGTGAACAAATAGATGCTATCTTACTAGATTTTTCCAAGGCTTTTTGACAAAGTTCACCATCATAGCTTGCTTAAAAAATTAAAAATTTTGGCGTTGATAGTTGATTGCTTGTACACCAAATTTTGGTTCTGGACATAGGCTCTTAGCGTCGATCTTACTGAATTCAGTTGTGACCATGGGCGGACTGTGTGTTAAAATCGGCCCGGGCATTTCTATACCATCCGGCCCTTAAATTGTATATTATATGATGGACATCCATTTCGAGGTCTATCTGTCCTCAAAGTCATTATGTTAAGTTTGATAATGTGTCGATAACTGAACGTATGCATACAATGAACTCTACCTTGTTAAGAAATATAGTAGGCCTTACGTTGCTTTTTAATCGCTAAAAGTGTGGGCCCTACAATGATGAAGGATGTAGACTATTACATTATTTCGGAAAGTGTGTTAGATTATATTACCATTACACTGTAGAGTCTGTAAAGATTTAAAAAAAAAACACGGACGGCCTCTTTTACAATAACTTATAATTATTATTATTAAAAGTTTAATACGTTATATAATGGCATTCATGAGGCCCTTTAGGTGTCCCTACCGGCCCATTTGGGTATCGCCCAAATGCCCATATAGCCAGTCCGCCCCTGGTTGTGACCATGACCAGCTAGTGATCGCTACCGACATACTTAAGTACATCCACTTTCCATTGCGCGGTGGCTGAGCAGTAAGGGGGTTGACTTCTAAACCGAGGGTCACGGGTTCGAATCCTGGTGAAGACTGGGATTTTTATTTCGGTGACCTAATAATAACTTTAAAATCACCTGCGACGATGTAATAGCTCAGAATGTTGTACCCAGAATTTTCATAGCAACTCAAACTGTATGTAAATCGCTGACCATGTGTGGATAACCAAATGAGGTATCTCAAGTGTCTAAGTGTCACTCTGAAGGAGCCGTAGATTCCACAATTCGGGCCGATAACTTGTTCTGTCATAGCGTAAATAGTAGACCTACCTGACACTAGAGCAGGGGTTCTCAACCTGTGGATGGCGACCCCTTTGGAGGTCGATTCAAGATTTGTCAGGGGTCGCTTAAGACCATTGAAAATATGGATTTTTTGGGGGGTCAATTCTAACAAGTAAAACACATGGAATTTTTTTTTTCATTGGAATTTGCTATTTTTAATGTTATTCGAGGATAGATTTTGCAGACAACTGATTCAGGATTTCAAACATTCTAATTATCGCAGCAGAAATATTTTTAATGGCTTTAGTTAACGCATAACGTTTTCTTGCGCCTTGTCGTGTTGTAAAGCCCTGAACTGACGTATGCAATGTCATGTGTCAGAATTAAAGTAAAGGAAAGTTTCCCTTGCGATCTATGGGGCAGATGATGTAAAGGTCATCTGTTTCTTTGGCCAACGGTTAACGAGCAGGGTGTTATGTGGCCAGCACAACGACCAACCGCCTTTACTTTCCCCAACTAAAGTCAGGTACCCATTAGAGTTGGGTTGACTCAGGGGCGCCCTAAAAATCCAGAAATTCAAAATCCCAGTCTTCACCGGGATTCGAACCCAGGACAGTTAATAGATAAAGCTAATCGTTGGCAAGTGTAGGCCTACATAATTCCTTTTCTTATCTTATCTTATATAATACAGACGTTACTTCAAAAAAAGAAGATGTTACAATACATACGGAGAGGTCAATTCTAACTATGAATTGCCTTTAAATAATTTTATAAAACATACCATTCATAAAACATTTTCATTTCTTTTACTAAACTGTTTTTAATTCAATTCTGTTAGTTGATTTTAAAAGTATTTAAGATGAACAAAGACTGCAGTAAACACAAATGTGTTTAATCTGTAGTATGTGACTAAAATTTTTGTGTTTTGAATAAGGTCAAACACTGCATCCATAATATTTCAATTTTAATACGCAAACTTTGTATTGGACAACATGAACCTTGGATGAACTCCTGATAGTAGCAGGGGAGGAAAGCACGGGCCTCTCGTAGTGCTCTGGTCTGCCTCATCGTAGCGCCATTGTGGAAACGACCATTAGAGGAAGTGGTTAGGCTAAACGGGTAGCAACACAAGACTCCCGTGGGGATGCCCACGAGTAGACGAGAGTCCACCCATTGCACGGGCGGAGTTGCAAAAGAGTCCCCATAAACCTGTCACACATCCATGCGCTGTTCCTTAAGGGACCGTTACACAAATGGCGAGTCCCCCCCACGGTTAGCTTGGTATAACGAAGGAAAATGGCGGAGGCTCCCGGTGTCCTCGGCCTTCGGCCATGTGCAGCCAAGCATGCGTCGGGGGCCAAAGGCATTGGAAACAGCAATGCTTTACATAGGCATTGACTCGGGTCTCTCCCAAACAGAACTGTGTTCTCACAGGTTGTTTTTTTTTATATTGTTTGGCGTCCAAGCAGGTTTTTTTTTTCAAACTTTGAGCTCGAAGAGCCTTCGCCTCAGCTCATAAGACGATCAAACGGTAAACGTAGTGCCTCGTAGCCTTCCCGAGTAGCTCATGTGACACTTCAGTTGTCTCCCCGTAGCTCTTGGACACTTGTAAGACACGCGCCACTGTTTCCACTGCGGCCCCATTTGTTTTAAGCAGGAATGTAAAAACTCCAGTATGTCATAGTAACTAAGTTCTTTAAGTCTATGGAGCCGAAAAAACTGTAATGTCTTTTTGGTAACTAGCATCCGAACTTTGTCGTCATGGATACCCAGTAGTTTAGAGGAACGGTTAGGCATTAAAATGTTGGCCGTTTAACAAGTTTTGCAATCCAGGACATTATAAGAATGTAATAAGAACATAAAACTAAAATGTTATTTAACCTTGGTTGGGCCAATAATAGAATATGCATCCTCCGTTTGGGACCCCCTCAACTCAAGAAAACATTAAGAAACTGGAACAGACACAAAATAGAGCAGTGAGATTCATAACAAAAGAATATTCACATTTGACTAGAGTAACACCTTTAGTAAAATCACTAAATTTAGAAAGCCTTCAGGACAGAGAGGTCAAAAGTAAAGTAGCAATCATACATAAAACACTGAACCATAATCTTCAAATACAAAAACAAAATTTAATAAAATACTCTGAAAGACACAAAGATAAAGGCATATTCCTCGTCCCATATGCTAGGACAAATTTGTACAAATACTCCTTCTTCCCTAGTGCTATTAGAGCATGGAATGGGTTGCCTGAGCTAGCCAGGAAAACCAGTGACTTGGCAGAATTTAAGTCATTGGTTAATATGCATGACGCGTAGGACGTAATCATCTTCTTTTTTGAAGTAACGTCTGTATTATATAAGATAAGATAAGAAGATAATACAGAAAATTATTTCATTTTTGGAAAAGTGTAAAATATTATTGAAAAATATTAGGGAGGTCTGGACAGACGGTGCTCCAATTATTGAAGTATGTTGGTCTGAATTTCAACAGAATGGGTCACCAAAAGTCATCGGAACTCAGTTTGAGATTCATCGTCGACTATTTATAACGAGGACAATGTTTGACTAAAATTACAGAAAGCAATGAAAAAAGTCACTGCAAGAATCAAGTGCAATTGATAATTTTGTGAAAGAACTTTCGCTAACACATCAAACTTTCCAAATTTACTTCACTTTCCATTTGCACTTGCCAGACATTCGGCGCATTGGGCGGCAAGCTGTCTCCATAAAGATCTGTCATTGGCAATGTCTGAAGCCTCCTCCCACCTGGTGTCCTCTGTTCTGAGGTCCTCCATGAAGGTGTGTCGCCAAGTAATACGAGGACGTCCCTGTTTGCGCTTTCCTCGTTTTGGCTTCCATGTTATCGCAACTCTTGGTGTGCGTAATTCATTTTGACCTAGAAATGTCACGCAAACCTCATGCGACGCCCTGTCACAACCTCACTAAGTGTTCGACTCCCAGTTCGGCATAGGATTTCCTTGTTTGAGACCCGATCTTTGTAACTGACTCCCAAAATTTTTGTTGAGCCACATGTAGTCTTTTCTCAATTTTGACAGATGTCTTCCATGTCTCACATGCATATGTAGCAGTTGGAATGACGATTGTGTTGAGAAGGTGTATTTTTGTCAAGTTGAAGATGTTTAGGAGACAGAAATAGTTTATTGCCATTAAGCCTACAATTATAATGTAACATTAGCGAAAGCACATATACTTATACTTAAGAACGAATATAATTTACTTTTGGGGGTGTGTGTCAATAGAATGAGACAACATATGTTCCGCAAGCTTAAAGTCTGGACGAACAAAACCAGCCATTGTGGAGCATCACCCGAGAATGCAGACCATGCCCTTCAAAGCTGAATACTTATATATCAAGAGGCCAGAACAAGACTTTGGCTCCATAACAAAAACTAAAGCCAACGGAGAAACTGCCTGATCTGGAAACCACTACAGTTCATCTCAGATCTAGGATTACTGATCGGAACTCTCCAACATGTAAAATGAGAACGAAGAAGAAGAACAAAAGGGCAATCTCTTGTTACAATGGACCTCATTCACCAATCGTAAACAAACAACATTTAGCCACGTGGTGCTTTATCGCTTCTATATAATTTACGATCTCATGTTTAATTCATGATGGTTGTCACGTGACAGTTTTTTCCATTGTTTTATCAATAAGATCACGTGACTAAATGTTGTTTGTTTACGATTGGTGAATGAGGTCCATTGTGTCTACATCATAGGTCAGTGGTTCTCAACTTTTTATGCTCGGCGACCCTTTTTACAATCCCCCACTCTACCGCGACCCCCCCCCCACTCACACACACACACATACAGCAATAGAAGAATAGGCAATAACATTCCATATTTTCAATGGTCTTAGGCGAACCCTGGCAAATCGTCAATCGACCCCCAAGGGGGTCACGACCCACAGGTTGAGAACCCCTGTCATAAGTGAACAAAAACAAAGTGTATCGGACGATACCGCAACCAAAATGCGCAATATGTTTATCGTAAAACCAAAACTTGAGATTGTCCTCAGCGTTGATAAACAATCTAAAGATTTCTATGAGTTGGTCTTGTGACTGGTCGTTGACTTGTAGCACCAAACTGCTGGTAGACAACTCAACCGTTGTTGGCGTAATATATCTTAACTAAAAAAAAACTTCTAATAACTTGAATAACATCCATTTTATGTACAACCTAAATAACATTTATAATGTAGACTAAATCAACTTGTTGTGATAAATGAAATAGATGCAGCAGACGTGAGTAGTAATATCTTTAAGACAATGTAAGTCACTGTAACAGCACAAACTTTTGGTCTGACGTTCTGGAGTCGTCGAACGTAACTAAGAGAAAGTGACAAGAATCCCTCCTAAGTTGCATAGTTCACAACCAATCGCTATCTTCTTACCACCGTCACCATAGAAACACACACACGCACACACACTCCATAACACTTGGTGCAAAACGTGTATGTATGTATGTATGTGTATGTGTATATGTATATGTATGTATGTGTATGTGTGTGTGTGTGCATATATCCTATTCTATTTATACTTATAAGTAGATAGAGTTATATAATAGGAAAGCTGTGACATATTTGAATATTCCTGGCCAGTAAAAGTTATTAAGAATTCTTTGTCTTGTTCGTGCTGTCCACATATGACCCGCAAAAGGTGAGTCATGACCTAACTCCAAAATTCTTTTTCTTTCGGCGGCATGAATGACTAGCTTTAGTTTCTCTTTCTTATCTTGTCTCATCAGAAGCCCATTTTTCACTTTAAATTTACTGGTGGGACGCTTCGCCAATTCAAAAAGTTTAACCAATGTTTGTTCCTCCTTTTGTTTCAATGCATAACTGGATGTTAATTCTGATTCTGGCTGTTCGATCTGACTATGTAGTATCGGTTGTCCCATGTTATCTATTACACCAGATTGAGATCTAGTTACCGCATTTGTAACTTCTGACATTGCTGACCTTTGACACTTGTAGATATCTGTGATGGTAGGCTCAGTTATGCCAGTCACGTTTCCTAGAATCAAGTCAGCTGCAGGCCTCTCCAACACACATGCTTCAACTTTCCCAGATAAAAATGGCGTATCAATGTCAATGACAGCTGTGGGATATTCTTCAATTGTTCCTCCAAATGTCATACATTGAACTTTCTTACCAGTCAACTGGTGAGGGTGCACATGTAGTCTCTTCAATCCGATTATGGTCGCTCCTGTGTCTCTCAAGACCCAAATAGATTTTTTCTCAACAAATTCATGGAATGGCTGGTTTCTCTCTGGTTTAGCTTTATGGAACTTCTCTCTATACCCATCATCTGTTAAGTTGTATCTTTTCATTAATACTTCCTTCACCTTGTCATATTCCTCTAGTCTGTGTGATTATTAAAGTTTATGTGTTTGATCTAGTGGTTTAATTGTTTTATTTCGTTAACTACGGCTGAACCAGGGACACCGAGACCTAAGGTAGATTCTATCGAGTTATAAGTATAAATAGAATAGGAAAGCTGTGACATATATGTATGTATGTGTATGTATGTGTATGTATGACCCCAGCATATCAAGATGGACGCTTCTACAGTTCAATACGGCGAGTTCAACCAATAGAAAACGTGTGCCCGACAAAGTGGTCCTCAAGTTGTGATAATCTAGACGCGCTTAAAGGTGTTAACGTAAATTATTATTATTATTATTATTGTTTTGTATGTGGTTTATTCAGATTATACTTTCACTTACAATAACACACAAGGCAAACAGGTTAACGCACCCACGGCCAGACCATATAATACTGTTCAGTAGTCAAGGTTATTGAGAAGTTTTATATATAGTTCATGATCATTTACACTGTTCATTGTACTATATCCGCTGGAGTTCATCAATTATAAAGTCATAGTCGCAGATATAGGAGCATAAACGAGTGGCCAAAACCAGATCAGTTTCTCATGCTTATAACAAAGAACGAAGATCCAAAAATGTTCATAGTGAATTGTTCACAGTTTTACTTGGAGTTTTGGACTTTTTTTTTTAAACAGTTCCGTGTTTATTTTTTGTTTATTCAGTACTGAAGAGATTACATTGCCAACAACACATAAGACGCTAACATAACTTTACGGTTTACACAACAGTTCACGTTAAAATTGTTCATAAACTGTCCAAACTTGACGATCACTGGATTGTCCATTGTCCTTTGCTGTAGACGAGCGAAGTTATTGGGATTCTTTCGGAAGGATCTGTCCTTATTTCCTATGGAAGCCCAAAGATTTCAAGAAATATAAAATGGTTATTCAGTACTGACGAGATTACCTTGCCAACAACACATAAGACTTAACATAAGTTTACGGTTTACACAACAGTTAACGTTAAAATTTGTTCATTAACTGTTCAAACTTAACACATTTAGTGTGGAGACTCTATTACATAAGTTGCAATGCTTACTGTCTATTACGAAAGCGTGAGCAACTCAAAATTGGTCAAAACGTGTTGGAATCTCAGCAGCCAAATGTCTGAGTCAAGTAGAAAATATCTAAGAAAATAATTCCGCAGTCACAGACATCGGGTCACAAAGAAAGCCTATGCGTTAAGGGTCACTCGACCACTTGAGGTTGTGACCCCGAGTCGCATAAGATCTGCGTGGCATGTCCTCCGACACCTCCGCGTCTCATGTGTGGTGATAACGCATACGACCTAGTTAACACACGGAAAGAACATCTTATAATATAATCAGGGCCGGCGTTACGCAGAGGCTAAATAGGGAGCCGCTAAGTGGTCAGGGCCTCGCACAGGAGTCTAAGAATTATTTTTTTTTCTGAAAAAAAAAACGTCGAAACATGGATCTAATCACAAAAATAGCAGAACTCTAGAGCTCTACTTATCTACTTGCCTAGTTCTAAGTCTCTTCTATTATTAAAGGTTTCTTCTCTCATGTTTAGATCTAGCTGTTGGACGACAGATGTTAGAAGACCATTTGTTTCTTCCATCTCGTCAAATGTCGAAATGTTATTTCTAGTCTGGTTATCATGAATTGTCCATGACGCGCAATCGTACTATCGGCGCCATATGAATTTTAAGACATATGATTTTAATTTATTTGTTGATTAAAATATAGGGCCTAGATACAAGAGGGCTTTTAAATTCATTGCGTATTTTTCGGTCTCAAGTTTTTGTTTTTTTATTTTCATTTTGGACCAATCCATTAGAGCAGCGGTTCTCAACCTTTTAAGCTTGGCGACCCCTTTTTAAAATCCCCCACTCGGCCGCGACCCCAAACCTCCCCCCACACACAGCAAAAGAAGAATAGACAAAAACAATCCTTTTTTTTCATGGTCTTAGGCGACCCCTGGCAAATCGTCAAAAGACCCCCAAAGGGGTCGCGATCAACAGGTTGAGAACCCCTGCATTAGAGCCTCCAAACACTTAAGACCGGCCTTGATATAATTCTATAAGATTCCGGAGCATTAGTACCATTAAGTAAGACATTTAAAAGGCGTCCCTAAGTCCAACTAGTACAAATGTGAATGATAAAGGCAAATAGTAGCTTTGTTTAACAATTGGTGAACCTAATCCATTGGATACATTAATTAAGGGTTCCACTACATCGTCTGCCCAGTAATCTTGGAAATGGGAAGTAACTCCTAGTTTAAGGTGCGCAACGTCTATAAATGCTTTGAGTATACCATAATGTTTTGATTGATAAAAGCGTTTATATTTTTTTTTCGTGGCAGGTAAAAATTTATACAAGATGTAAAAATGTGTGTTGATTTGAAATGTGTTGAAATGTATTTATTTAAATATGAATTAGCTTGAAATATAATTTAATATTCAATTTAGAATAAGCGTTTTTAGATAGTAAATGCCTACAACATGATCACACGATGACATTGTCCACAAGCGCCGTAACTAGAGATCATAAATAGTGATAAATAGTATTTTAATTTCAGTTCATTGTTGTGTCCAGGCTATTTAGAATTTATCACGTGATCTGGTTTGGTTCTAATTTTTTTGAAAAAAAAAGAAACGGTAGCAACACATAAAACATGACATGGAGACACCACATGGAACATGACATGGGGGCACCACATAGGACATCTTATGGCGCACCAAATGGAACATGACATGGAACATGAGATGGACACCACATGGAACATGACATGGGGGCACCACATGGGACATTTTATGGCGCACCAAATGGAACGTGACATGGAACATGACATGGAACATGACGTGGGGACATCACATGGAACCTGACAAGAGGCACCACATGGAACATGACATGGAACATGACATGGAGCATGACGTGGGGACATCACATGGAACCTGACAAGAGGCACCACATGGAACATGTTATGGCGCACCACATGGAACATGACGTGGGGGCCCAACAAGGAACATGACATGGAACACCTACATTATAGTTTATAAACAAATAACACGAAAAACAAATTCTTTTGACTGATTGATCAAACAGTAGCTTCTCCCACACACCAACAAAGAAAAAAATTAAAAAGTTTAAAACTTAATCATCTCTCTTTGGTGTAATCATTGGCCAAAACTAAAATTTCTGCCGAAATATTGGATTTTGTCAAATTACGATGCTTTCAACATTTAAGTTTTTTTTTCAATGATTTTCTCAAATTATGATTATATTCCCAAAAAAATGATTTTTCGAAAACATATTTTAATTCTTTCAAAACTTTATTTTTTCTTACATACATTTGTAGTCGAATTACAGGCATTGATATCATTATCGTATTTAGATTGTTACATTGACATAAGCTAAATATAATAAAAACTGGTAAGACAATTACAATTAATGCAACAATAAAAATAACTAAAGAATTTATGTATAAACAGTCTTGTAATATGCTGAATTAGTGGTACCACTTTTTTGACTATCAATGGATTTATTTAATACTATTTATTTGCATCTTTAGTAGCATATAACGAAAGTTCTAAACAGCTTGGGAAACCAATTATAACAAAATTAAATCCTACGCGTGTTTCAAGGGCAATCTACTCATGCATGTCAACCAATGACTATTAGATTCTGGTTTTAATACATCTAGGTAACAAAGAGTAAGAGCTCCATATACCTAGTTGTTGTAATAATTGAAAAATTATCGTGGAATCGCCTGATTCGTTACAATTTGCTTAAAAAAAAATCAAATTTTGTAATGCTTATAACTTGTAATTTGTTTATAGCCAGCTACAAGAATATATTTAATGTTCACTCTCAGTTAAGTCATTTATAACTTTCAATTAGTTATAGTTAGTTAGTTATATAAAAAAAAAACAATATTTAAGCCCAAAAAAGAGGCAAAGAAAAGAGGCCCAAGGCCCAAGGATTCCTATGATGATAAAGCTAAAACTGAATAGCGCAAATTCTGAGGTTTCCTTTAAAAAAAAAAAAAAATATTGGACAGTTTCTGCACTAAGTTAACCTTAATTTATGTGTTGTTGGTAATGTAATCTCTTCTACTGAATAAAAAGAATGTATATATATCTCTATCCTTAGTACTTAACATTAAAAAAATATTTATTTTGTGTGATTTATAATCTGTACAATGCAACTTATAACAATAAAATGCTATGACAACAAAAAAAAAAAAAAAAAAAAAAAAAAAAAAGAATGGCTGGAGTTTTATGTACGATGCTGGCCAGTAATAGTTAAATGAGCTTTGACATGTGTTTTCTGAGCGCCCAAATTGATTATTAATAAAAATAATAAGGCTTGTTGTCTTCGAGTCCGGAGATTAATGAGGAATGCAGTAGGCCTACTTTCCGTGGCTACGCAGCCCCAGCTGTGATCCACACATTTTGCCACATCCAGCGTATAACCTTTGTCCGCCTGTGGTCGATTTAGTTTTTCTATTCGCCGTCAGTGGATTTTCTTTAGGTCTCCAATGTGTATCCCGCGGCCCTTGGGAGTGACCTCCAGCTGTCTCGTTCTAAAGCCTCATGCAAGCAGGTGCTCTCTTCTTTGTCAGTTAAAGCAAGTTGGTGCCTAAGCTGGTCTTTAAAGCGTTTCCGTGATAATTTAAAGTCTACTCTTTATAAAAACAAACATTTTTCTGTCAAGCCCTCAAAAGTAAAGACATAAGAACATAATTTTAGGCAAAATACATTTAAAAAGAAAAAGAAAAGTAAAATATCTTAACTATGAAAAAAAAAAGTCTAAAAGATATTTAAATATTTAAGCTATACTTAAGCTGTCAATTAATCTACACATGTTAATTAATAATTTGTCACTATACGTAAAACGAAACTGAATAGACAACACTATAAGGAAGTCCAACTATATCACCGAAAAAAAAGGGGGGGTGAATAACGAAATGGCAGTTAAATAAAATCATAAAATTATAATATATAAATGAAATTAATAATAAAAAGCATAATTCAAAGGGATGAAACGGCAGGAAAAAAAAAGCAACGGAATAATCTCATCATATCTACGACATAATAACAATTATAATGCGTGAACTCGTTGTAGAAGTAGTTTTAAAGTAGCACTGGTGTTCTTGGTGATTTTGTTGTCAAGATCAGTAGGCCTAATCCTGCAGACAACATTGTGTTGGTAGTCTGTCAAAGTGTACATTTATTTTACGTCAAGATTTAATTTCTTAATGGAATATTCACATTGCCCCTAGTATTTCTTTTGTTTTACATCTTTTAGTGTATTTAAAAAAAAAAGGGGGCGTGTCTTAGAAAGTGGAGATTCTGGTAAACGGACGTATTTTGCACTACAAAAAACAACAACATATCATTTCCATTTGTCACTAAATTAAATATAATAATTCCATTTTTCTGTCCACTAAATCACCAATTGGAGGAGAAGAGGGGTGTCCAAATGTCCATTATAACGAACGCTTTGCGCTGAAGGTTTAAATTTGTCCAGATATAGCAAATAGATTTTTAAAGTTTACATGGCAATTTAAAAAAAAATTAATCTATATAATCTCTGACTGAGAGAATGCCTGGGTTCGAGTTTCACATTGATATAAAATCTATTTTCAATTTAAACAAATGAGGTTTATAAACAGCTTACTGATGGCAAGAGAAAAATACATTAGAACTAAATGAGTTGAAATTTCGCCAAAAAAAAAAAAAAACACCTAAAAAGCGAGCACACACACACACACACACAAACTTAGCTACACGCATACACACACCGCAAGCGTTAAAGATGACGCAATTGTCTCTACAGGAACTGGAAATCCTCGTTGATGCCGTAATAGGAATTGTGGGGCTGGTCCATCTTGTAGGACAGGGCCTTCTCCAGACGAGCTCTGATTTCTTCGTCACAATTTATAGTGGCCAGTGCGGAGATCTGTTTATGAGAAGAAAATGAAATCATTAATGTTAAACTTAATACTATACATTTTTGGAATTTTGATTGGCTATAAGGTTTTTTTTATTCATTTATACTGTAATCAACATTTAAACATACTTTCTCTGTTTATAAATTTTTAGCTCAACAAACTGTAAGGTCGGGCTATGGCATAAAATAAAACGTTCTTACTGCGTACTTTATGTGTCAATTTTATCAATCAATATTTATGTATATTATATATTTATAAAATCAAATAAGTATTTCAATGCATTTCTTAAGCTATATATAAAGTGTCAATGGATTTAAAATTATATGGTATATCCTATTATTGTACCCTTACATATATACATTTTCATTCAATAGGTCTAGTATTCATAAACTGTATGCGTCTAGTGACAGTCTAGTCCTAAGACAGATGCATATACATGCACGAACTAAATATACAAGTAAGATAATGCAGAGGCGGCCCCATGTGTTAGCGGGGCACTTGCGAGTGTCATAATAGGGCCACGAATATTAATACAATTGACTGACTGTGACTAAAAATTCTCTGTCGCGAGCCCCCATTCCTCCTCCCATTCGCGAGGCTGGGGCTTCCAACTCACTCGCCTCCCCATAAGGCCGCCTCTGTAAAAATAAAACAATGCACCTACCCTCATATCCTGAATGCTGTGACCCAGCTGGGAGAAATGTTCGGCTACTGAGTCACTTAAGTTGTTGGCTCTGACGTTTGCAAGATGGACGCGGAATGTATCCTCCAGTTTCAGGACAGAGTGACCAATAAAGACCTGTCCAGATAGATAGTAATGACTTATTAACAAAAATTAGTGTGCTCAACAACATTAATTCGTTTCACATTTCTTTTTTGACAAATCTAAAAAAAATTAAGTTATAAATGTTTCAAATTTAATAAACCATATTTAGAACGCTCTTTCAAAACAGAAATAAAATTTTCTAACATTTTCTTTTAAATGATAACATTTGAAATCTACAATAACAAACCCATCAGCCTGTTTACAATGGCTTGGGACTTAATGACAGTAATTATAGTCCTACAGCCTACACTGACATCCCATTCGTTGATTAGCCCATTTAATGGTACACAAAAACAGTGACAACAGGTATACGCACTAACAAAAACATTTATATTTCTCGGAAATTTTGGCCTTCTATAGGAAATAAGGACAGATCCTTCCGAAAGAATCCCAATATCAACGACTTTGTTTGTCTCCAACAGAGGACAATGGTCAACCTAGTGACCGTCAAGTTTGGACAGTTTCTGAACAATGTTATTCTTAATTGTTGAGTAAACCGGGAACTAACTTTTTTGTCTAATGTGTTGTTGGTAATTTAATGGTAATGTAATCTCTTCTATAGAAAAATAAAGTACTCCAGTGGGTATATTACTATGGACAGTGCGAATGATCAAGAACCATATAAAATTTCTCAATGACCTTGACTGCTCAATAGTATGACATGGTCTGGACGTGGATGCGTTAACCTGTGTTATGCTCACTGTGTTAAACACTAGTTAAACATGAGCTTCAATGATACTGCCAGCTGTGCTCATGAACTTCCATTGGAATGTCCTTTAGTAAAATGTACCGATACATACAAACTACTGGATTTCCTTATCACACAGAATATTTGTCATATTGGAGGGGGGTGATGAGCGGGAGGGGACCATCAACATATTCTTGAACCCGGGGTACCTCACTACGCCACTGCATTAACGTATTGGTTTGCTTTAGTCTTTTAACTCTTTCTCTCCTTAATTATTTGTCCACGTTTTGAAGGAATTCTTCATTTGCTCATTACTATTTCACTACCCCTGTTATGGTTGGGCTTGAATAGCTTTGTTGTTTGTTATCAGAAAATGTTGTATTTGGTATAGAATTAAACGGAAATGCATGCTCTGTTTATATCATTCAAAGTCAAGTTTAAAAAATTAAACATTAATTTAATTTAATGAGGTCAAAATCAACGATGGTATCGTTGATTAGGAGAGAAAGAGTTAATTATTAGAGGCTTCAATCACCTAGGCAGACAACTGGGAAACATTCCAGGAAACAATGTCAAGCTAATACCTGCGATTTGCTTAATGGAAAGCCTAACTGGCAGACATTACTTGAATATTAAAATCATTTCGTCTTGTTAACTCCTTGAGTGTGGCACCGAATTTTGGGGTTTGATCCATCCCAGTGGCGCTACAGCATAAGAAAGACCCTGGCCTGCTGTAGCACACCTCTCCATTCATGCCAGGACCCTTAGCTGTTGTTGATCTGCCCCTACGTCATCAAGCCACAGTTTAAGTGGTCTGCCAATGAGGGACCTGCCTTTGGCTTTGATAGTAACCGAATAATTTCAAGTACAACTATGAACCATGAACTATGAACAGTTTTTGGATATGCGTAAATTCAGACCCCTCTGATTATTCGCTTATGCTTCCGTATTTGCGACGATGATTTTATAAATGATGAACTGCGGTGGGTATGTTACAATGAACAGTGTAAATAATCATAAATTAGTTATATCTATAACCTTAGCTGCTTAACCCTTAAAACGCGTATGGTAGTTTTAGCCTCTAAACATCAGAATTGTAATTCCATTTTGTTTGCACTCTCTGAAAAACAGCTCAGCACTTTAAGGGTTAACAGTGTTATATGTTAATTTGTTTGTCTTGTGTGTTATTGCTAGTTAAAGTATAACCCGAATTTAAAAAAAAAAATGATTATAGACATTGATTATCTGACCTTGTTGCGCAGTCTGGACATGAACATGTTTGTCTTGTTTGTTATGTAATTGATTGAGAAAGTAATGTGACCTTTTTTCCCTGGTGCTACATGAGACGAAAGCTGAGCTGGTTCGGTCATACTTTAAGACATGTCAAAAGCTACCCTACTAGGTACAGTGAAGGGCGAACGAAGAAGGGTCGTCCACAGAAAAGCTGGCTTGGTGACGTGAAGAGCATACTGGCCTCTCTCTTGATATCCCGCTAAGAATAGCCGCAGACCGGTAATAGTGGAGGGATTTAGTTACCCAAACTGTCACTTCACCACTACGACGAACTGTCACAACGCCACTACGACGAACTGTCACTCCACCACTACGACGAAACTGTCACAACG
The DNA here is from genome assembly GCF_947242115.1 of Biomphalaria glabrata. NCBI lineage: Eukaryota > Metazoa > Mollusca > Gastropoda > Planorbidae > Biomphalaria > Biomphalaria glabrata. The sequence goes on along the minus strand of NC_074727.1, from coordinate 2,035,297 downwards.
CCACTACGACGAAACTGTCACAACACCACTACGACGAACTGTCACTCCACCACTACGACGAACTGTCACTCCACCACTACGACGAAACTGTCACTTCACCACTACGACGAACTGTCACTTCACCACTACGACGAACTGTCACAACACCACTACGACGAACTGTCACTCCACCACTACGACGAACTGTCACTCCACCACTACGACGAAACTGTCACTTCACCACTACGACGAAACTGTCACTTCACCACTACGACGAACTGTCACTCCACCACTACGACGAAACTGTCACTTCACCACTACGACGAACTGTCACAACACCACTACGACGAACTGTCACAACACCACTACGACGAACTGTCACAACACAACTACGACAAACTGTCACAACACCACTATGACAAACTGTCACAACACAACTACGACGAAACTGTCACAACACCACTACGACAAAACTGTCACAACACCACTACGACAAAATTGTCAAAGCACCACAATGACGAACTGTCACTCCACCGCTATGAAGAACTGTCACTTCACCACTAGGACGAACTGATGATGATGATGATGATGGTGCCAGATCTTTAACAATAACATTTTAAGGGCGCCAATGAAAATTTGACATCGCAAACAGAGTTGAAATCCTCCCTGTGAGTCCTCTACTGAATGAATCGCGTTTGCTTAAGTGCTAGCTACCTGCCCGTTTTAACTAACACTTTCATCAAAGCGAACATTTGATAGTGAAAGAAAAAAAAATGCTGTGGTGTCCTTGTATTACTTGGCGACACACCTCCATGGAGGACCTCAGAGCAGTGGACACCAGGTGGGAGGAGGCTTTAGACATTGCCAATGACAGATCTTTATGGAGACAGCTTGCAGCCCAATGCGCCGAACGGCGCGGGAGGACCTAAGTCTAAGTAGGTAAGTAAGTGATGTCACATTGAAAGATGGTCATTATGATTTGTTACTGTCAGTAACATTTGTGGTGGGAGTGAAATCGGTGTTTCTTTGTGGTTATTGAGGTGTGAAAGAGTTATATGACTTAGTTAATATATTCCCAGGGAATGAAAATGAACAGTATAGAAATAGTTACATGTGATGTGACCTTAGAGCTTTAGATTGTTGCAGGCGAGAGGGGGGTAGTTAGATGCTATCTTTAAGTAGAAGCAGATAGATGTTTGTTGGCTGTCACAGATTGTTCCTAAATACATAACAAACTTTCATGGAAGTAAATGTTTTTCTGGATTCCTTTAGAAATATATTTGCTATTAATAAGTGTTTAGTATCAATCCGCAGTGATCGTTCGTAAGTAGTCCCTAGTGAGCTCAGTAAAGAATCTGACAGTTACTAGCTAAAACTATTATACAATGAAGAAAACAAGTAATAGGAAAAAATATTACTTTTAAAAAAAGTAATAGGAAAAAATATTACTTTTTAAAAAGTAATAGGAAAAAATATTACTTTTTTTAAAAGAAAGCTTATCTGAGGGAAAGACTGTCTCGTCATATCATCATTTGTAAAAGCAGTCTCAATAGATATAAATACAGTTTATATAGTTTTGAAGCGAGTTTCTTTAATTGAAAAGACAGATTCACTAGTTGTTAAGACGGATTCAGTAATGTTTAAGACAGATACAGTAATTTTTAAGACAGTCTCAACATAAAATCACTTGTAACGAGAATTTCACTATTTCATAAGAGTTTCACTAATTGTAAAGGCAGTGTTCTTATATCTCAGAATTGTAAAGACAGAATTGTAAAGACAGAATTGTAAAGACAGAATTGTAAAGACAGTCTTAACAAGTAAAGGCATGCTCACTATATCGTCAGTTGAAAAGAAAGTTTCACATAAAATGTAAAGACAGTTCCACCATAGACATGAGATCCACTTTATTTTAAAGTCTCACCTTTTCATCTTTCATGCAGATGATGGCGTAGACCACATTGTTGGTGGTGCAGCTGAGCCTCTCGTTGATGTTGAACACCCCCGCGGGCCCCCAGAACGTGGACGACTCTGCCACGTAATTACACATCTGACACCCTGGTCTGTTACAAGCATTCATCCCTCTCTGGTCTGAAATATATTTATACATACACAATAAAGCTTATCAATAATAACAGAGCACGTAAAGGGCACGCCCCTGTATCTCTTCTACTTACTTCCATCGTTCAGTGGATCCGACGCTGTGTTGTAGACTGTGCTGCTCTTTTTCGTGTAAGGTGGGGGCGCTACCGGCACAACGACTGGTGCCTGGGGTCGAGTTCGTCCTGTAATATTTCAATGAATCATTTGCAACAGTTACATCAATACAGTTCATAATGAATACATAGAACAAGAATGAAAGGGATGCAAACAATTGTAACTATGGAAACAGAGAAACACAATTACAGTAAACGTAGTTAGATTTTAGTCATAATATAAAATGGTATTTCGAACAATATCTCACTACAAAACCAAGTCTTGTAACTCTAGCATTCTGGTGATTTTATTTCGAACAATATCTAACTCACTACAAAACCAAGTCTTGTAACTCTAGCATTCTGGTGACTTCGGCCTACTCGAGACAGCTTACGACAGTTCCGCTTATCTTCCATCATTCACTCAGCATAGCCTCCAACCAATCGGCTAACTTCTTCACACCGTCACCATAGAAACACACACATACACACACTCCAGAACACAATTGAAGTGAGCCCAACAATATTGTCAAAAGGTACGCAAAACAACAGTTAGGTAGCTGAGGGATAAAGCAATTTGGTTTCGAACTCAGATGTCTCGGGTTCTAATCTTGTTCAAGACTGGGCCAATAAATTTCCAGATTTTAAGAGCGCCTCAAGAGTTCTCCCTACCTGGCTTTATTTGGGTAATTGCAGTTGGTCATTTTGCTGGTCACATGACCTCTTTAACATTTATACATAGAAATACCTTTACACCATCTGTCTTATAGTGCGCAGGGTCAGTTATGCTGATATTCTTAAAAGCAACCTGAACTTATCAATAAGTAAAATTGAGATATAACAGGTGTAAGTCTCTCTGACTATTTTGCTGCCAAAAACATATCTTCAAAATGAAATTAGTACGATGAGACTTGAATCTATTTAGGCAAACAAAGCGCACGATATTGTGTACTTTCCTGGCTGTCGCACCGCCATTGCGCTGATTTGTTACGAACTTTCCCTATAAGGATTGGTGAACAAAATTAGCCAAGCCTTCGATTAAAAAAAAAACCCAGTTATAACTTTAAAAAAAAAGGGTAAGAAAACCAATGTCAGAGAAAGACAGAGGCGTAGCTTGGTGGGGTGGGGGTGGGGGTCCAAATTTGAAAATCTGGGAACCCCACTTGAATGGTGCCCCAAAAATTTGTGTCCGAAATGTGTTTTTACATTAAATATTACGCCATTATCTCATGTCACGATGTCGAATGTCAAAATGCAAAGGCTCCTAAAGAGGTCGAGCCCCCCCCCCCCCTCCTCCGGGTCCCAAATTCCTAGCTACGGCAATGGAGACAGATGCTACCTAGGATCTTTCTGTAACATCTCAACTCCATTGCTAGGATCCTCCTCTCTAGCTCTGCAGTCAGCGTCCAAGACCTCGACTTATACATTTTTGTAAAATATATTTACTTCTACACACAAAGTAACTTCAACCATTTTTAGATCAATAATTTTTATTACTAATTTGGGTACTTCTGAAGTTATTTTGATCTTCCCCAAAGCTCATACCTGTGAATTATGATACCTTACAAATAAAAACATTAAAAAAAAAAAAGCCAACGAAAGAGGCAAGATGGCCCATAAAAGAGGCAAAGAAAAGAGGCCCAAGGATTCCTATGATGATAAAGCTAAAACTGAATAGCGCAAATTCTGAGGTTTCCTTAAAAAAAAAAAAAAATGCATTAATACATCGGCTAAAGATGTCGACCTAAACGAAACTATTTGAGTCCGGAATAAATGCTTAAACAGGAGGGTACCTCTTATTTCTCCTAACAAAATGATTGTCAGCATTAGAAACTATGTAGCCAATAAAGAAACAAACAAAATATTTTCTTTTAAAATACAATCCAAGGGAAAGAACTCCGTACTTTCAACTACATATTTCAATAATGTAGAAGCTATTTCGATATCAAACACAATAGTTAATCAGAAATTGTTAATGGGCTAATTGGTTGATTTTTTAATTGATTCATGTTTTATTAGGTGCAATAAAGGTATTTTATTGCCCACCCCCCTCATTTTCCATAAAATCACATAGAAATATAGGATGCGTGTGGCGCCACCCTCAAGGTGGCGCCCGGGCCATCATGTCCCTTACCCCTCACTACGCCTCTGGATACAAGCTTTGTAAAAAAAATGAGAAGAGCGATTTCTGTTCTACAGAGACACAGAAATTGTTTCAGCCCCTTAATAGTGTTACAATTCAGCCCCCTGCGCCGGCATTTATGTTTGCCTGGTCACAGGACTGTCGCCATTGACCGGAAGCAACACGAAGAGGTGTAGGTGGGGTTTCCGGGAAGTGCAGGTAAGGCAAATCCTAGATCTGTTTTGATAACCTCAGTTCAGAGGCGTAGTGAGGGGGGGGGGGGGCAAGGGGGCACGATGCCCCTGGCGCCACCCTCAGGGGGAGGGCACCACAAGCAGCTTATTTTTTCTATTTGATGTTCATGGAAAATTGGGGATGGGGCGCGAATAAACTACCTGGCCCCGGGCGCACGTTTTGCTTTCTACCCCTCTGCCTCTGTTTCGTATTTGTTGTATGTACAAATAATTCTTTAAATATGAGTTGCCTTACCTTGCTCCTAAGATGAGTTGTCTCCCATCAATTAAAAAAATTATTCTAACAAAATACTTTTAATGATTAAAAAAAACTACAACCTGTTAAAATATTTAACAATTTAAACTAGCTCAAAACTTCAAAGTCGCTATTTTTTTATTTGCTCTAGAGTTTTGTACACAACTGTAGCTAGCTCACTAACTTAAGTAATCTAGGTCAAGATTTTTTTTTAGTGTTGTCAATTTATCTAATTTTAGAAGAAGAATAAATATTGTTTAGTTTCTCTTTATTATGTGTAACGTGTTATTAATTTTGAATGTATGGATAAGGTTAATAATAATTATTTTAAAAAAAAAATAAGTGTACGCTAAATGAATCTATGGAGATGCTGTGGCTGAGGGGTAAGACACTTGGAACCGGAAGTCCCGTGTTCGAATCCAGGTGAAGACTCTCGGTGGGTCACTTCGGGGCCAATTTTGAGTTTGTGTTTCCACACAAACTATCTTTGTAACCTTGTTAGTTCTAGAGTTATGATCCATAGTTGCCACAATTCGTAATTTCGCTCTTAGAAAACCAGACGAAGAGATAGGTAAAGGTAAAAGCCAGTGGCGTAGTTAGACTTAACAAAGACCAAGGCAATGTGTAAGTTTAAGGCCCTGTTATATTTATTATTTCCATTTGATAACGTGGACATTGTGTGTTGATGCATGCTTTTTTTTTTGGTTGGATTATCCCCCTTCTTATGGAGTGAGGCCTCTTTTTATTTCTTGAAGTTTCATACCTCTGGTTATTCCGGCCTCAAATTGTTTCGTTTAGTTGGACATTTATAGCCGATGTATTAATGCAATTTTTTATGCATAGATAGCATATGTTCCCAATTTAAGACATTATAAGAGAACTTGAGAAGTACCCAAATTAGTAAAAAAAATTATTGATCTAAAGATAGTTAAAGTTACTTTGTATTTACAAGCAAATTATAGTATGAAATACAATGGAACAATTTGACAAGTTAAAAATGTTATTAGTGTAACTGTTTCATATGTAAAAAAATATTTGTTTTCAATGTTGCTTTTGACTGATCTTTGACAAATGTAACACTTTTATTAAAGAATATATTTACAAAAATGTATATCTCGAGGTTTTGGACGCTGACTGCAGAGCTAGAGAGGAGGATCCTAGCAATGGAATTGAGATGCTACAGAAAGATCCTAGGTAACACATACAAAGAGAAACAAAGAGATTTAAGACAGGGTTACTGCAGCGATTGGACCCCACGATGACCTACTAACTATTGTAAAAGAACACAAACTAAAACTCTCTGGCCCCACTACTAGGTCTTTGAGACCTTCCTTCAGGGAAAAGTAACAGGAAAAAGAAGAGACAGAAGGAGAAAAGGATGGGAAAACAAAAGAAAAGAATGGGCGTGCCAGCCATAGAAAAAAGCTCTATCCAAGGGAAAACAAACAAAGAGATAGGTCAAAGGTTATATCTCGAGGTGAAATAAAACAGCCACTGGATTTAATTTTAAAATAATCTTTCATAGTCAGAAAAGTGAACTGAGAATAAAAGCAGACAATTCTAGAACATACAAGACATTTTTCATATGATTGTCAACAACATATTAAATAAAGATATAGATCATAATCTCTATATATAATTCTCTTCATGGCCCATTATTTCTGCAAGTCGGACAAGAGTTACCCCACGTAACTTTTGCAGCGAAAAAAAAATTGTTGGGTTGGGGGGGGGGGGACCAGTAATCTTCTCTGTATTCAGGCGTCACTAAATAGCATGGCCGGACTTAACCATTTCGGGGCCCTATGCGAAACGGACTGCGCGGGCCCCAATTTAGGTAGTGATAAAGAAAATAAGTGAAATTTAGGAGTTTGAATTAGAAAAAAATAAATTCGCCTTTGCATTTTATTCGTTCTTTACTACGTACAGAATTACTTTACGAGCCTTGCGTGTAGCGAAGTCATACAGTATATCATAAAAAATTTTGAGTTTTTAAAAGATTTTAATAATTTCCGGAGATTCTCAGGACATTTTCGTATATTTTGCAATTTCAGGAGATTTCCAGGAGCTCATGGTAAATCAGGAGGCAGCAGGAAATCTGTTATAAGTTATAAAATGGTTTAATTTAATAATTTACACCTAGAATTAGCGCGGGTCCCATAAAAGTGAGGGGGCCAACTGCGACAGCATAGGTTGTGTGGCCTAAAGCCGGCCTTGGTTAGAGTCAGCGTGCGAGCATGGTGTCCCGCATGGTTGATTGACGTAGACACTTGTTAGCCACCCCCCCCCCCGTCTTTTTTTCTGCCCTCTTTCGCCGCGAAAGTTACGTGGGGTAACTCTAATCCGACTTGAAGTAATAAAAGAGTTATCTTTCCATGACTTCTTCATCGCGATTTAGAATGTCGGCATGTGTGCGTGGTGTCCCGCATGGTTGGACGACCTAGAGAATTATATATACAGATACAGATGTCTGATGCAAGGGCGCTTGTCAGTACGTGTGTGTGTGTGTTTGCGTGACCTAAAGAGAATTGATTATGTAAGTTTTAAAAACCTAAACTACGTTTAGAAAACAAAAAGAAAAACATAATAAAAAAAAAAAAAAAAAGAAGCAACTCGGAGTTGTGGTTAAAACAGAACATTTATTGTTATTAGCAAAATAAAACACTTAATGAAAGTCATTGACTGTTAATAGAAAATATATAAAAGAAAAGTAATATAGAAAAATACCATACACGTAATTATTAACTCAAACACAATTTCGTGTTAGAATAATTTTTTTTTATAGTTAATTGGTCATCGCCATGTTTTAATTACTTGAGGATATTTTAAGTGAGATTCACTTATAACAAAAATAAGATTCACTTCCCGGTAAATGAGATTCATAGTGTAAAAAAAATGAGATTCACTTTATCATTAATGAGATTCAGTACTTTATAAATGAGATTCAGTATGTTGTGGGTTACATTAATATTATGATGAGATTCATTTTATAAATTTATAAGATTCAGATTAAAAGCTAGTATGTACAGATTGTATTACATAATAACAACATCATATAGAAATAATATTAATAGCTTAAAGTATACACTTGGTGCCATAGGGTTATAGTTATAGGGTTAAAGTTTTTTTTTAATATTAAATGAGTTGGTTAGGGTTACATTTTTTGTTGTGTGTATGTGTGTATGCATATTATATGTGTGTGGTCATATGCGCTACCTTGTGTTATATTCATGTATTTGTGTTTGCTTTGTTTGTTTTTTGGTTTGTGTGTACATGTATGTGTATTTATGTGTGCGCATTTATGTATGTAAATATATTTGTGTGTGAATAATCACCGTTAAATAATTCAGACAAGATGTTTATCTTGTGTGTTAAAAGTTATACAAAAAATGAAGTTAAAAGAAAGTTTAACTTTAGCTAAGTGTAAATTAATGAGACGAGAATCCTCTCCCTTGATTCCAGTGCTAAAAATAAATCCTAAAACAAAGACCCGTGACTGAACTGTGGTAGACGTTCTGACGTTGCTTCTTTTTTTGTTAAATCACATAAATTTTAGTTTCCTAGACTACTACTACAAAAAGGCTACCAATGTGGCACAGGGCTACACAATGCTACTTATAAGGCGGGGGCGTACTACCTCTGTCGTAGTCATTTCTGTAGCTTCTTGGTGGAAGGCGCCTCTGTGGCTTCTCAGGGTTGCGTTTTGGTGTTTTCACCCTGTAAAGATAGAAGTTTTTTTTCTTTCATAGCTTAATAGATTACTTAGATCTATTTTCTGTTGAAATTGTGAATAGTAAATATTTTAGATTGATAATTGCGACACTCTGACCTTAAACCCTGATAACTGAGCGAAGCTTATGTTCGGGTTTTCGAAAACAAAGTAACTTCTCATGAACATGGCTGTAAGGTCCGATCTAGATAGGTTGGCTCTTTTGCACAGAAGTCAGCATTGGTTTAGAACAGTGATGCCCAAAGTACGGCCCGCGGTCCAGATCCGGCCCACGACGTGAGTCCATCCGGCCCGCTGAAATGTCGGCACAAAGTGTAGAAAATACCCCCCCCACCCTTTTTTTTTCCAAAAAAATTGTGAAAATGTATCTTTACTTACGTTAGAGGCTTAGGGCCCCTCAATTTTTCTCCTGATGATAAGTTCCATGACATTTAACATTTGTGCGTTTATGAAAGAGATATCTGAGTGTAGAATGTACGTTTTCTACCAGTAAAAGTGAACGGTTCTTTACTTTTTTGTGGAACATGATAATAGGCCAACATATTAGTCTCATTAGGAAAGTGTGGCTATTTAAAAAACAACAACAACATATAAACGACATTATAAAACAAATATGACGGCATTCTTGGTTTGAGCCGCGAATAAAAGACTGTTAAACTAAGCCTAGAGATTGGAGGATCGATGAGAATATTTACCAAAAAGAGACAGGAAAACGACTCGAATGTAAAGCTAGCTACAATGTGGCTCATATTCTAAGCACAGAAATGAAGCCCAATCTTACTGATATTTTACGTAGAGAAATGAAGTCATCTTCTGACGCGGTGAAAAAAAAAGATACAATTCAAATATCCCATAAATTAATGAAGCACTGGTTTCAGGTCAATATCGTTTTGTAGGCCTACTTTTTGCTAGTGTGGCCCGCCTCGCGAGTGTCGGAAATAAAAATGGCCCGCAGGTCGAATTAGGTTGGGCATCACTGGTTTAGAACTTTGACAAAGCTTATATCACTCCACTCTGCCTAGTAGAAAGTGTTTACACGTTGTATTTCTCACATACGTTCTAGCTATCAAGTTGAAATTGTGTACAATTATTCATTTGCATAGACAACATATAAATCAATAAAATAAATGAATCAATTAGTGAAATAATTGCTTTTAGTTAATTATTTTCCCTGAGTAGAAATTGATATGGAATAAGGGAATTAAAGTAAGAGAGATATAGTTGTAAGGTTGGAGTTATTCCCCTTAGATTAGTTTTTTTTTAAAGGATTTTTTAATAATTTGCTTTTTTTAAATTTTTTTTTTTTTATCAGCTATCCTCTTTATCATGTCACCTCAAACTTAGACAAGTGCGTGCCATGAGAAGTGATCGTGGGCCCTTTTTTTTTTTGTTTCCTTTTTAAGTGCAATCCTAGCGTGAGAACTTAAGATTATAGTCACAGATCAATCAGTGAGCGTAGTTTACCTTGTTTTACTTAGGTGCAGTTTGTTTTTTTTTTACTACGGAACATGAATATAGGAGTTAGAAACACGAGCTTTGAATGACCGGAAGTAAGGGGGCATGAGAGAGCCAGAGTTAAGTCAGTTAACGAGGTAAGAAGTAAATCAACCAAGTAACCAAGTAGATCTCTTATCCTGCATTTCAAGGCAGTGTGCATTATATTTATCTATAATGTTAATAGAGATAGGATTGATGTGAGACAATTATCTAACTGTATATTCATGATAATTCATGAAACCACAACAAATTTCCGTAAGGGTCAATAAAGCAGTATTAGTCTTAGTCTTATTTTATCTTGACGGGCTAAGGCATGTGTCACGTCTGCAGGTAGTTCCTGTGTTGTCCAGGCTGCACACGAAAGCTTTCATCTTGTATCACGTTATAAAAGTGAAGCGTGGTCGAGAGGCTAAGTGCGATTGAACTTGGCTTGGCTTGGCTACCTAGAAGGGGGCTCGAGGTTCGACACCCGACTCGGGCAGAGTTGTGTTTACTGAGCGCCTAAAGGCAGCACGGAAAACCAACTTCTAGATACCCCCCCCCCCCCACCCTCACTGGTCCACAAATGAGATTGGCCCAAAAGCGCTCTGAGCATGCTATAAGCATGAAAGTAGCGCTACATAAAAGCTACAATAAAAATACTAATAAAAGAATCATTTGGAATTATCTTTATCTCTCTCTGAAGTTAATCCGTTTAGCTTCGCATTTCCTTTTAACTGGCTTCATGGTGAAGTAAAGTTCTCCTTTTCAATCCTTGCAATCTAGAGACCACGTGATGGTCAGGTCGTTTGTTCCTTTGTTTCTTTGGCCAACGGTTAACGATATGGCCGTCACGTGGCCAGAGCTTTACTTTCACCTAAATTTAAGTCATGTGCTAATTAGAGTTGGGTGCAATCGGGGGAATCCTTAAAAATCCCGAAAAATCCCAAATAATTACGGTTCTTTAAATGAAACACTACGTTTCTTATCTTATCTTATCTTATCTTATATAATACAGACGTTACTTCAAAAAAGAAGATGATTACGTCCTACGCGTCATGCATTTAGTCATGCATATTAACCAATGACTTAAATTCTGCCAAGTCACTGGTTTTCCTGGCTAGCTTAGGCAACCCATTCCATGCTCTAATAGCACTAGGGAAGAAGGAGCATTTGTAAAAATTTGTCCTAGCATATGGGACGAGGAATGTGCCTTTATCTCTGTGTCTTTCAGAGTATTTTATTAAATTTTGTTTTTGTATTTGAAGATTATGGTTCAGTGTTTTATGTATAGTTGCTACTTTACTTTTGAGTCTTCTGTCCTGAAGGCTTTAAAAAGTCTTCACCGAGATTTGAACCCGGGACCTCTCGGAAGCCAAGCGCTTTGCCACTCAGCTAGCACTCCCCCCCCCCCACCTGATTGCTTGAATAGTTCCCTATAAAAGAATTTTAATATTCTGTCTTACAGACAACATGACTAACTCATTTACAACAATGAACGAAAATAAATCAGCCTTTAGGATGGCATAACTTCCGAGTTAATAGTTGGGAATTTCACAACTAGTCGTCTATGCCAAAAACAAACATACAAATTCGAAACATTAAAAGTAAAGAATTCATTTGACAGATGCCGTCTTTAGATAAATAGATTTTTTTTTGAATAAGCCAAAAAAAAAATAACAACGTACTTTCGTCTGAAGTATTCCCCAATGATGAAGAAAGCTGAGATCCAGTACAGGACAACAGAACCGATGACCAATCCTCGAGAAAACCCGAAGGTGTCATCTCTATGAATGTAGCCACTGATCGTGTCCTTGCCCACAGAGATCTCAAAGAAGACCAGAGTCAGAATGAGCAGCACACCTGGACGTGACAATAAGAACAAATTATTAAAAATTGTAATAATTTAGTAATCAAGGTGGTGCTGTAATTAACATGTGGAAAAAAAAAAATATATATATATACGTTTTTTTTTGTTTTAAATATGGTATGTATCAATATTTGTTTCAGCACTTCGATTCCATTTATATTTATGAATTTGGCGCTACGAATTTCTTAAAGTCACATTTTCACGATCAGGATGGCTGCCTGGTCGGTTGCGTGCTGGACTGTCGTTCGAACTTATCGATGGTCCCGGGTTCATACCCTGCCCGCTGCCATCCCCAGTCGTCCTGCGGGAGGTTTGGACTAGGAAGTAAATAATCTTCAACTCTGAAGGAAGCCCCGAAACATGTAAAACATTTTACAAACATGTTTACATTTATAAAGGTGTTAAAATCCGGATTTTTTTTTCTACCGATCAAATACTAGCCGAACACCAGCTGAGTTAATCTTAAACCGAGTTTTCAACTCAATTATACAAGAATATAAAATGTAGTAAGATGCTGGCCAACTCTGATTACAAAATCACTACATCGAAGTTATGCCATCCAAAAGGCTGATATATTTTCATTCATTGTTGTAAATGAGTTTGTCAAGTTGCCAGTATGTCTGTGAGACATCATGATAGAATTCTTTCAGAGGGAACTATGCGAAACACATGGTTTGATATCTCTAACTAACTACTGCCTAACACAAAACATATGGTTAGATATCTCCAACTAACTACTGCCTGACACAAAACATATGGTTAGATATCTCCAACTAACTACTGCCTGACACAAAACACATGGTTAGATATCTCCAACTAACTACTGCCTAACACAAAACATATGGTTAGATATCTCCAACTAATTACTGCCTGACACAAAACACATGGTTAGATATCTCCAACTAACTACTGCCTGACACAAAACACATGGTTAGATATCTCCAACTAACTACTGCCTAACACAAAACAATTGGTTGGATATCTCCAAACTAACTACTGCCTAACACAAAACAAATGGTTGGATATCTCCAAACTAACTACTGCCTAACACAAAACAACTGGTTGGATATCTCCAACTAACTACTGCCTAACACAAAACATATGGTTAGATATCTCCAACTAACTACTGCCTGACACAAAACAAATGGTTGGATATCTCCAAACTAACTACTGCCTGACACAAAACAAATGGTTGGATATCTCCAAACGTGTTAAAGACAATATCCACGCCCACTTATAACTCAATCTAATAAACACACACACTCTCACATCTTACACACCCCTGCTCCCGACGCTAATGTGTAGTAGCATGTGCTGGAAGCTGCGGGTCACCGACTAATGATTGTTTTTTTCAAGGTTGACTCCTGAAGCATTTCTTGTCAGGTTATAGCCACAAGGAAGTTTTTTAAATTCATTTTCATTCTCCTGTCTGGGCAACCAGACGAGACTAACGAGAACCACCTGAACCATGCTGACTGGTTTGGGCACAATCTGTTCCCAGGTTTGACTCCTGCTGAAGACTGGTATAATCAAATTCGAGATTTTTAGGGCGCCTCTGACTCCGCCCAGCTTTCATAGGTACAATACATTAGTTTTTGAAAAGTAAAGGTTGTGCTGGCCAAATGACACCCTCGTTAACTGTAGGCCACAGAAACAGATGACTTTTACATCATCTGCACTATAGATAGCAAGGTCTGAAAGGGGAACTTTTTTGTTTAAACTTTGTTCGCCTTTGCCCCTTCTGGCAGTTATAACAGTTCCGCCGGATCCAATATCTGAGATTTCCATGAAGGCCAGCAGTTTATATTTGCCATTGAAAGCAATCTATAGTTTTAAGAGTTCTTACATTCATTTCCACCCCAGGCAATAACAACCTTACAGAAAAAAACAATTTAACAATTTAAAAAATAAAATGATGATGTGAATGCATACATTCACAGATCTCTTAAGCTAATTTCTGGACATGCTAAATATTTTTTTTTGACAATTACCTTCTGAGATAGACAACAGGGCGACAGGCACGCCCAGGTTGGCCTCTCTGCAACTTCTGATGAAGACGCCAGCACAAAACAGCTGCAGTACAAAGAAACCGAATATAATGGCGAGGATCCCCAGAACAAAAGCTGTGAAGAACACCCCTGTAAGAGATGAATGTAATACAGAAAATTAAATGTAAGAAGTACAATTTTTACATTGTCTGCCCTATTGCATTGCCATGTGTGGTATTTCAATGTAAGAATAAATAATTCAATGTAAGAATAGGTGGTTTATCGTATGAATAAATAAAACAATGTAAGAATAAATAAAATATTGGGGGTAACTAAACAATGAGCTATATAGCGTGAATTTGTGTTGCTTAACTTTGCCCACAAGTAGCTGCCATATTCGAGGCACAAGTAGCCTTCCATATCTTAAACTCCAATGACCTATTCAGAGTTGTATAACTTTGAAATCTCAGGAGATACAGAGATACTAGATGTCCCGGCAGTATCGAACATAGATGACTATCCAATTCTTTGCGTTGAAGTAGCATCAGCAGTAAAAGCCCTGGACATATTGCAATATCTTCGGGGCTCGCAAAGACCTTCCTTCGGGGAACAGTACCAGGAAAAAGAAGAAGAGGCAGACAGAGAAAGCGATGGGAGGACAACATAGAAGAATGGACAAGGCCTACCATTGAAGGACATTCTAACTAAGGCAAAAGACAGAGATGAATGGAGAAAGACTGTCGACGAGTCTTGCATGGTGCCCCAACGGTCCAACAGACTAAGGGATAGTTAAAAGGTAAGGTAAAAGTCAACTTTGTCTTAAACTAGACTACAAGGATTATTATTATAGCTTTTATATAGCGCTACTTTCATGCTTATAGCATGCTCAGAGCGCTTTTAGTCCAATCTCATTTGTGGACCAGTTGGGGGGGGGGGGAGTATCTAGGAGTTGTTTTGCCTTTAGGCGCTCAGTAAACACAACTCTGCTCCGAGTCGGGTGTCGAACCTCGAGCCCCCTTCTAGGTAGCCAAGCCAAGCCAAGCGCACTTGGCCTCTCGACCACGCATGTTTATTATGCAGTGGTACAGAACTATATACAAATGAAGTTTACCGAGATAACAGTTACATGCAGACGACAGCTTTATATTATTGCGATCTACATTTACACGTCACTTCATTTCTGCCTGTTAGTTTTCTTATCTTATTGTAAGAACGTGACAAGAAATCATTTAATATTTAGTGCCATTATTTAAGTATCAACTTTGTGTAATTTAATGTAAAAAAAAAATTAAAAATATTATCAATGATAAAGAAGATCTCCAATTAGTCTTTCTCTCTTTCTCTTTCTCCCTCTCTCTCTCTCTCTCTTTCGCTCTCTCTCTCACTCTCTCTATCTCCCTCTCTCTCTCTACCTCCCCCCCTCTCTCTCTCTCTTTATCTCCCTCTCTCTCTCTCTCTTTCGCTCTCTCTCTCACTCTCTCTATCTCCCTCTCTCTCTCTACCTCCCCCCCTCTCTCTCTCTCTCTTTATCTCCCTCTCTCTCTCTCTCTCTATCTCTATCTCTCTCTGTATATACATATCTCCCTCTCTTTCTTTCTCTCTCTCTTTCTCCCTGTCTCTATCTCCCTCTCTCTCTCTTTCTCTCTCTCTATCTCCCTCTCTCTCACTCTCTCTCTCTATTTCTCTCTCTCTATATATATATATATATCTTTATCTCTCTCTTTCTCTCTCTTTCTCTCTCTATCTCTCTCTCTCTCTCTCTCTTTCTCTAAAAGGTTCAAAGCCCAAATCTCACTATCGAATGGAAGCTGATTTACATATGGCCTGATATCAAATTTAATAAAATACCTAGAGAGACACAAAGATAAAGGCACATCCCTCGTTCCATATGCTAGGACAAATTTGTACGAATGCTCTTTCTTCCCTAGCGCTATTAGAGCATGGAATGGGTTGCCTGAGCTAGCCAGGAAAACCATTGAGTTGGCAGAATTTAAGTCATTGGTTAATATGAATGACTGAATGCATGACGCGTGGGACGTAATCATCTTCTTTTTTGAAGTAACGTCTGTATTATATAAGATAAGATAAGATATCAATAACATTTGAATTATCAAGTTAAGCATTATAAATGAAAAGACTGCCTTTATGTATTAAATATTAAATTGTTTTCATTATGACTTTGCAATATATTCCTAGCAATGGAATTGAAATGATTCAGAGAGATCCTAGGTATCACATACAAAGACCGCACTTTAACCGAAAAGAAATTATAGACAGGATTAATAGAGCAATTGGACCCCATCATGACCTGCTTACTTTTGTCAAAGCCATGGGAAGACAACATAAAAGAGTTGACAGCATTTATCGATGGTCCCCGGTTCAAACCCTGCCCGCTCCCATCCCCCGTCGTCCCTGGGCGAGGTTTGGACTAGGAAGGAATTATCTTCAACTCTGAAGGAACATCCGAAACATGTCAAACATTTTACAAACATTTTACAAACATTTTACAAACATTGAAAAAAAAATCTATCCAAGGCAAAAGAGAGGAATGAAGAAAGACGGTAAACGATTCCTGTGTGGTGCCCCAACGGTCCAACAGACTAAGGGTCAGGGTGAAGTTTGGCGACGGTGATTGCGGCTATGTAACATTGAGGTCGCCAAGGATTGAACATCGGATTATTAGCGTTTCTGCTTACTATTGCACCAAGCCGTTATTATAGCGTGAGTAACAAACAGATTTAAGATACTCACTGGACCCATCAGAGAAGTTAATGTTAGCTCGACAGTCGTTGTTGGATGAACAGCTGAGGATCAAACCTGGTAGATACAAATGTAGGTGTGTGAGTAATTTTGTTTTAGCAGAAGGCTCACACTTTTATTGCAATGTTATTACTAAAACATCGTTTCTTTCCATTAACATTTTTAAACTCTTTCTCTCCTGATCGACGATACCATCGTTGATTTGACCTAACTAAATTAAATTAATATCTAATTTTTTAAAACTTGTCTTTGAACTTATATAAAAAGAGCATGCATTTCCCTTTAATTCTATACCAAACACAACATTTTCTGATAACAAACAACAAAGCCATTGAAACCCAATCATAACAAGGTAGTAAAATAGTAATGAGCAAAATGAAGAATTCCTTTGAAATGTGGAAACATAATTACGGAGAGAAAGAGTTAATAATCTTCTACCTACAAACAGAATATCTGAATATTTAGTTTGAAATTTAGACCAGCGTTTCTCCACCATCACCTATGATTGCTCCACATGCTGATAAAGAAAATAGAGGTGGGGGGGGCAGAAACGAAGTCTCCTTTTTTTTTCTAGTTCAAAAAATCTCTTCAGTTGCTTTCTAATTATGAAATCTTATTTGAGTAGCCTTTTAATTAATAAAGTTCACATTATTACGAATGTTTAAAAAATGATATCTTTCATTTAAGTGACGCCATTTCATCCCCTAAGAAGGAATTTTAGATATTATTTTCGCGAAAGGCGTCTTCTACAAGAATGGATTCAGTAGGTCTTCTGAAGAAATGGAATTGTGTTCTTGATTGTATTTGGATGTTCAAAATTATTTCTGATGACCAAAACAATTATACTGGTTAACTCTAGAATCGCATTGGCGAAGACGCAACAAAATGCCTCTCTCACTTAATGTACTCATCAATGTTTGAATAAATATAAAGATGTTCACTGATACTATTGTAGGCGTCAAGGTTTCATGGTCTGGATAAATAGATCTTATATTTTTAATAACTTGCATTAGATTTTCTTTGTACTCAAATAAGTTTCTAGTTATTTCGATGTTTTGGGTGTGCAGTATATAAAAGGGGGAGATAATAAGCAGGAGGAAAAGAGTTTTTTCAAATATATTTCAAGGGGGTCGCGACCCACAGGTTGAGAACCTTTGGTCTAGATCTAAAGGCGAATATTATTAAGTATAGTACATTGATATAATTCGATTTAAAGACGATATATCTATAAAAGGATATGTGGTGTTTTGCTTTCTACATTCATCTAGCTTTAAGAGCAATATAATCGCTCCATAAGTTATAAAAAAAAGGTATTGTCTTTTTGAATAAAATAATTTGTAAATGTTTTTCTTGTTAGGGGATTAAATTGGCTTCTTTTAAACAAAGAAAAATAATTGGGTATAAGTAAGTGCCTTGCCGAACGCTGATGTATTCTTGATGCAAATAGTTTTGAGAAGGTGGCGCACAGACGTTCTGATTCTCCTTGTTATATCCTACCTTTGAAATACTTCAGACTCACGGAGTTCGAATTGATCAGATCTTCGGTGACCTCTGACCAGTACGGGGTGAACATCCCGATGGCCATCAAGACAAAGGCCACCACATGTATGCAAAAGGAGAGAGCGTAGAAGGTGGTGGGCTTCTCCGACTTCTTGGTCAGGCTCAACATTTCTCTTTGTTTTAGATGTGTTTCATTTGTTTCATTTGCTCCGACTGTAAATGGACGCTATATGGCCGATCTTGCTGAGGAGGATAATGTGACAAGAATAAAAAAAAAACACTGCAGAGAAGTGTAGAGCAAGGCTTATTGAGCTAGAACAACTCATAAACTGACCAAAGATACGTATACAATAACACAGTGCTTCTCCAGCTGTGGTCCGCGGACTCCCCCATGGAGCCAGCGAGAAGACCGTAATGGATCTACCAAAAATGAGAATTATAATACCTTCTTCGATAAAAGTTAATTTAATCGGATAATTAGAATAAAAATCAACTGGCCCCTCAGTACTGTTTAATAGGTCTGTTACGAACTATTATTGAACTATTCTTGACGCAGCTTGGCCACACAACAATAATTAATAATATTCATGATGTAGGATTATAGTTTTCTCAAATTTACTTATTTAACAAACTTATTAATCGCTCTAGAAACTTCTCTACTTTATAAAAAATAAATACATAAATTATAGATTTTATATAGCGCTACTTTCATGCTTAAAGCATGCTCAGGGCGATTTGGTCCAATCTCATTTTGGGACCAGTGGAGGGAGGGGGGTATCTGGGAGAAGGTCTTTCCGTGCTGCCATTAGGCGCTCAGTAAACACAACTCTGCTCGAGTCCGGTATCGAACCTCGCCATTCAGAGAAGTAGGCCGAACTGTCTTTCAAAGTTTCCAACAGACGACCCTGACTCCCCACGACACACCGTCATCAGTCTGGATATTAATTGAGCACATTTTCTGATTAATTGTTACATTAGACAGTGGTCATTCATGTTTGCTAAATTATGTTTCGCACGTCCATCCAACCGTTAGATCATGGATCACTATTTCAAGCGTTGGCAGACATCTGAAGGGTAGAGCGTAATGGACCTCATTCACCAATCGTAAACAAACAACATTTAGCCACGTGGTGCTCTGTCTCTTCTATACAATTTACGATCTCATGTTTAATTCATGATGGTTGTCACGTGACAGTTTTTTTTTTGCGTTGTTTTATCAATAAGATCACGTGACTAAATGTTGTTTGTTTACGATTGGTGAATGAGGTCCATTAGTGAACATGAACTGAGACACGAATCCGCAAGACAGGTCCCACCACATAAGACAAAATTACGTAAATATGTTCCTGAATATTTACTGTTCGGATTTCTAGCGTACAAAGGCAGCACTGACCAGTCACAATCTGTCCTATGTTTTAATGTGTTACCGAACGAAAGTTTCAAATCTGTTAACTTTTCTTTCCTAATCGACGATACCATCGTTGATTTTGACCTCCTTAAATTAAATTAATGTTTAAATTTTTTAAACTTGGCTTTGAATTATATATAAAGATCATGAATTTCCCTTTAATTCTATACCAAATACAACATTTTCTGAAAACCAACGACAAAGCTATTGAAGCCCAATCATAAATTAAGAATTTCCATTTCCCTTTAATTCTATACCAAATTTTCTGAAAACCAACGACAAAGCTATTGAAGCACAATCATTAATGAAGAATTCCTTCAAAAGGTGGAAAAATAATTATAATGAACTAAAAGACAAACCCGTAGATTTATTTAAACGTCAAGTGAAAGCGTATACAAATCCGAAGAAAATTAATAACAATTCAACAGCAGTAAATGAAACAATTACTACGGCTTCATATATTATTGCATTGCAAAACAAACAAACAAAAAAACACACGGTTGTGGACAGGGGCGGACTGGCTATATGGGCATTTGGGCAAATGCCCGGTGGGCCGGTACCCAAATGGGCCGGTAGGGCCACCGAAATGCCTGATCGAAGTCACTATGGCACCTATCAAGTTGTTAAAGGTTTTATAATATCCTTATTATGTTATTATTATTATTTTTATAAAAGGCCCTCTGAGCGTCGAGTTTAAACAAAAAATCTTTCACAAACATTACAGTGTAATACTCTTTTAATCAAACACATTTTCCGAAAATAAAATGTAAAATGTAGACAGTGCTACTAGGGCCTTCATAATTGCTGATTTGAAAAGACGATATATTGCTCATTAAGATATAGAGTTCACTGTAAGCATGCATATCGATACATTATCAAACTTAACAATGATTTTTAAGGACCGATACACCTAGACATGGATGCCCATCACATGATAGAGAATTTGTGGGCCGAATTTTATAGAAATGCCCGGGCCGATTTTGACACCCAGTCCGCCCCTGGTTGTGGAGTTTGGTCATGCCAGCCGCTTTAGAAATATGAGATTCGGGCCGTCAAATCACGCTGTTTCGGGAGTCCACTAACCTAGGCAAAATGAATGTTGTGGCCCTAAATGAAATTTAAAACAAAAATAAATAGAAACAGTGAAAAAATAAAACTACGCAATTTTTTTAACAAAACCTGCCCGTGTCTTTCTAAATTGAGTGAAATTCTTATATCGCAATTTCCGTAGTAGAGATAGACTTAGACTTGTAAATATTAAGTTATAATTGAGATCCAAGTTTTCCTTTCTTTTTTGTCCTGTGTGAGGGCCCAACAATAGGAGGCCCTAGGGGGCAGCAAAGTTTGCCTATTCCTTTGGCCTGCCCTGCTAGCTGTGATCTACATATTTTGTCACCCCCAGCTCAGACAAACCCATTGTCTTCCGGTGGTTGGTTTAGCCTACGTATTAATACACGAATTTTACAGGTATCTTAATTATATTACAATAACCCTAATGGTGTAGAAAGATCTCATTCTCTTTTTGACTTTGGATATAAAAAGAAAACTATATATTGGAAAACACTGACTTACCACCATGGTGTAGTGTTTGATAACACACCAGCAAGTGTTTCCGATCTATCGTATCCAAGTCTCATTCATAACATATTGCCCTCCCCCCCCCCCACACGCACACACGTTTTTTTTTCCCACCATGGTACCCCCCTCACTCCTTTTGTCAGTCTACTCTTTCACCCTTTTCACCGTCGTCATTGAGTAAGGAAAACAGACATTGGACGCCGCGTGAACACAGAATTGTAAAAGAGCGCGTTCAAACCTCGTTCTGAAAAGACGCGATCGCGAGACGTGGAGGTGTAATCTATCATTAACTAATTTTACTGGTATATTTAGTTTCTCTGGCAGGGGCGGAGATCAGAAAGTAGCGCATTAAGATGACGTGAACTAATTTTACTGGTATTTAGTTCTCGAGCAGGGGCGGAGATCAGAAAGTAGCGGATTAAGATAACGTGAACTAATTTTACTGGTATTTAGTTTCTCTGGCAGGGGCGGAGATCAGAAAGTAGCGCATTAAGATGACGTGAACTAATTTTACTGGTATTTAGTTCTCGAGCAGGGGCGGAGATCAGAAAGTAGCGCATTAAGATGACGTGAACTAATTTTACTGGTATTTAGTTCTCGAGCAGGGGCGGAGATCAGAAAGTAGCGCATTAAGATGACGTGAACTAATTTTACTGGTATTTAGTTCTCGAGCAGGGGCGGAGATCAGAAAGTAGCGCATTAAGATGACGTGAACTAATTTTACTGGTGTTTAGTTCTCGAGCAGGGGCGGAGATCAGAAAGTAGCACATTAAGATGACGTGAACTAATTTTAATGATATTTAGTTCTCGAGCAGGGGCGGAGATCAGAAAGTAGCGGATTAAGATAACGTGAACTAATTTTACTGGTATTTAGTTTCTCTGGCAGGGGCGGAGATCAGAAAGTAGCGCATTAAGATGACGTGAACTAATTTTACTGGTATTTAGTTCTCGAGCAGGGGCGGAGATCAGAAAGTAGCGCATTAAGATGACGTGAACTAATTTTACTGGTATTTAGTTCTCGAGCAGGGGCGGAGATCAGAAAGTAGCGCATTAAGATGACGTGAACTAATTTTACTGGTATTTAGTTCTCGAGCAGGGGCGGAGATCAGAAAGTAGCGCATTAAGATGACGTGAACTAATTTTACTGGTGTTTAGTTCTCGAGCAGGGGCGGAGATCAGAATGTAGCACATTAAGATGACGTGAACTAATTTTACTGATATTTAGTTCTCGAGCAGGGGCGGAGATCAGAAAGTAGCACATTAAGATGACGTGAACTAATTTTACTGATATTTAGTTCTCGAGCAGGGGCGGAGATCAGAATGTAGCACATTAAGATGACGTGAACTAATTTTACTGATATTTAGTTCTTGAGCAGGGGCGGAGATCAGAAAGTAGCACATTAAGATGACGTGAACTAATTTTACTGGTATATTTAGTTCTCGAGCAGGGGCGGAGATCAGAAAGTAGCACATTAAGATGACGTGAACTAATTTTACTGATATTTAGTTCTCGAGCAGGGGCGGAGATCAGAAAGTAGCGCATTAAGATTACGTGAACTAATTTTACTGATATTTAGTTCTCTGGCAGGGGCGGAGATCAGAAAGTAGCACATTAAGATGACGTGAACTAATTTTACTGGTGTTTAGTTCTCGAGCAGGGGCGGAGATCAGAAAGTAGCGCATTAAGATGACGTGAACTAATTTTACTGGTATTTAGTTCTCGAGCAGGGGCGGAGATCAGAAAGTAGCGCATTAAGATGACGTGAACTAATTTTACTGGTATATTTAGTTTCTCTGCCAGGGGCGGAGATCAGAAAGTAGAACATTAAGATGACGTGAACTAATTTTACTGGTATATTTAGTTTCTCTGGCAGGGGCGGAGATCAGAAAGTAGCGCATTAAGATGACGTGAACTAATTTTACTGATATTTAGTTCTCGAGCAGGGGCGGAGATCAGAAAGTAGCGCATTAAGATACATGAACTAATTTTACTGGTATTTAGTTCTCTAGCATTGGCGGAGATCAGAAAGTAGCACATTAAGATGACGTGAACTAATTTTACTGGTATTTAGTTCTCGAGCAGGGGCGGAGATCAGAAAGTAGCACATTAAGATGACGTGAACTAATTTTACTGATATTTAGTTCTCATGCAGGGGCGGAGATCAGAGAGTAGCACATTAAGATGACGTGAACTAATTTTACTGGTATTTAGTTCTCGAGCTGGGGCGGAGATCAGAAAGTAGTGCATTAAGATCACGCGAACTAATTTTACTGTTATTTAGTTCTCTAGCAGGGGCGGAGATCAGAAAGTAGCGCATTAAGATTACGTGAACTAATTTTACTGGTGTTTAGTTCTCGAGCAGGGGCGGAGATCAGAAAGTAGCGCATTTAGATAACATGAACTAATTTTACTGGTGTTTAGTTCTCTAGCAGGGGCGGAGATCAGAAAGTAGCGCATAAAGATGACGTGAACTAATTTTACTGGTATTTAGTTCTCGAGCAGGGGCGGAGATCAGAAAGTAGCGCATTAAGATTACGTTTATAGTTTAAGAAAGTAAAGTTGGTAAAGTTTCATGTTGTGACCTAGAATTAGGATAGGTCATAAGACCAGTGACCTGTACTGTACTGGCAAGTTAGTCCAGTGGTACTTTGTGGTCCCAATTGTATTATTAAGGCTAATAACTATAGCCTCTAGATGTACAAAACTAACTGAGACAGACAAGTAATAAGTCTGAGATTTCAGTTGAGACAGAAAAAAAAATGATCATGGAAAATATAAATGGCAATAAAAGCTCACAAAAGAAAATGACATAATGAAACAAAGCAAAGTAGCAAGACAGTTTCCGGTCAATATAATTAAAGAACCATCATCATAGGGGCACAATAATGTCTTATGCCGAAAAACCAAAAAGATGGTTTACAATAATATCATACATGCATTAACAATGGAATGACATCATTCATGAGACACACTACTGTCTCGTAACTAAACAAAAGATGTCTTTAAAAAAAAAACATACAGGAGAGGATAAGAGACTAAGTAGACCTATACCATTTACATAAACCAACTTAGTACTAACAAATAAATAAAGTCTACTTAGCTCATTATCGAAATACTCTTCCCACAACAGTGGCACACTCCTCTTGAGTAACACAGCAATAGTACAACAGCACAAGTATTAGTTAAACATTATAGAGATTTAGTCCAAACTACACTGGTCAGTTGAAAGACTCAAGAGAGAGAGAGTGGCAATTGTAAACAGTTAACAGGGACTTAAATCAAGTAATAAAGGGGACTAACTCTAATAAAACAAAATAAAGGTTGCCACCCTTATTGTCCCTCTTGTCACACATGTTCTATAATAATAATAATAACCGCACCATTGCAATAAATAGCTGGGCAGTCCCAGTACAAGTTCGGTGTCATCAAATGGACAGACACGGACCTACATGACATCGACAGACTCACGAGAAAATTACTAACCATTTTTTGATGTTTACACCCCAAGTCCACCATCAAAAGGTTATACCTGCCTATGAAGGATGGGGGTCGTGGATTGCTGAACATCTTCCAATTTGTGTAAGATGCAAATTTTAAATATACAATCTAAACTGCACACCTCCAGCAATGAACTAGTTTCCTTCCTACGCAAATGCGACTTCGAAGCAGCCCCTCTATACTTAAATAATGGTGATGTTAATGTCGGTTTAGACGACGTAGGGCATGAGATTAGCCAATGGGAAGAAAAAACACTCCACGAAAAATTCCCGGCTTTATTACATGGGGACAACATTGACAAGGCTGCTTCCTTAGCATGGCTAAAAGCAGGACATCTTTACCCTGAAACTGAAGGCTTTGTCACAGCAATACAGAACAGAGTAATTAGAACAAAATATTACGAGAAACATATCCTAAAACTCAATATTGTTGACATATGTCGTAAATGTGGAAATGTGGGTGAGTCAATTGAACACATTATGGCAGGATGTTCAGCCCTATCAGAATCAGCCTACCTATCTCGCCATAATCAAGTTGCAAAGTTAATACCACAACACTCGGCTTGGACACATAATTTGATCGGTAAGGACACTCCTCCTTATTACAAATACTCGCCACAAGAGTCTACTGATCATCTGCTTTACTGGGAAAAGATGGGAACCTAGGCCCTTAACATTCCTAGAAACATTCTCGTTGCCTGTCAATGGGCGCAAGTGGGCGGTACTGCTGCAGACCTGCCACATCACCAGAAAATTCCTCAGTGGAAACTGATAAAGGGACTGCAATAAAGTTTTGTTTCTGTTTAACGAAACTCGACCCTGGCAGCGCCAGAGAATGAATATGGGTTCGTTTCTAACATAATAATAATAAAAATAATATACAAGTAATCTAAAAGTGCCCTTTTAGATAATTAAGTTTTTTTTTTTGTGTTTTTTTAAAGTGTTATTGATTCTTAATATTAAGGTATTAATTGACTATTTAAGAAACATAAACAAATATTACAAAAACACAATAAATTTGCATGTTGTTATTGTAGAAAATATGAAAACGTTTAGTAAAACATCTAGATGAAATTTATGTCCTGTTTTAATCTCACCTAAAGTGTATAACGATGGATCTTTTCAAAGTAGGACTAATTTCGAAATTCGTTATTAGAAAGTTAAGATCGAGACAGTTGTTTTTCAAGTGAGTAGAATAAGGAATTATGTTGTAACATCAGCTTTATAAGCTTTTGTATTCTGTAAAGCTGCAAAACATTTAGTCGAGACAATAGCGCTGTGAGAAGTATTCAGGACTTTTCGTTTATTTTTGTTGTTGTTGTTGTTGATAGGACAATTTTTTTTTTCGCTGGCTCCTAAATCGCGGAGAAATACACATTCATAATATCTACAGATTCAGCATGTGGCTCGGAATCCTTGCAAGTTCCATGGTTGACCTATACTTGAAGTATATGGACCTCGTTCTTGCTTACACCTGAGCAACATATGTACTTTGTAATCACTTTGTATGTTGTCAATCTTATGGCTTGCTTTCGTGGCAATGCACTCAGAGAAATACTAGTCGACCCGCGGCGTAGCATACCCCGCTAATTGCCGGAAGCATTCATGTAGGCAGCGTATTGTCAAGCAGAGTGTATGACTGTAAGAACAACGGACAGGGCGTCGCCATAGTTATCCCAATGTTCGCAAACAAAGCTTACAGCCATCTTGCAAAGTTCGAGAGCAACAGTTTCGTCGATGACATTTTCCCAGAAATATGCGACAGACAGAAATAAACAGTTACCTGATGCAGGAATTTCGACTACATTGAAAGACCTGTTGACTCCAAGAAATATATGTGAAGCGGTGGCCATGGTTAGGAAACGAAGGGCAATACGAAGGAGCAAGTTCAAAACAAAGCTTCAGAAAAAACATGTAACTATTTTAATAACAGATATTTAATGTGTGTAAAAAAAAAAACACATAAATTTAGTCAAATATAGAACGTATAAAGAGAAAGATTACTTGCTACCACCCCCCCCCTCTTTTTTGTTCTGTCGCTTCGAAAGTTACGTGGGGTAACTCTAGCCTGACTTGCAGAAATAAAAGAGTTATATCTCCATGACGTTTCATGGTGTCCCGCATAGCTGGGCCACGAAGAAAATTATATATATTGGATGGCTCACTTTGAAATCAGTCACACTCGACTTACCGTACGGACCTAACGTGTTTCTGAACCAGGGCCCGTGGGTACCTTACTACATCACTGACCAAAAGATGACAAACAATAGGTCCTAAGAGAAGTTACTTTCTGTACGAAATAGATAATTCACATACAAAACAATATCGGGAGTATGATTTATGATCTAATCCAAACAAGGTTAAAGTTATTACATTTATATTGACAATAAATCGATATCGGAGATCGCCAATGAGTTGATAAAAAGGATCTCTAGATTTGAAAAACATAAAAATGAAAGTAACAAAGTAGACCTATAGTAAGATTACAATTTTGACTTACGATTCCCCTTTTTGTAGACTTCACAGATAAGCTATGTGTAAGATCTAACTGTATGACATACATAGATATGTCATTCCTTAGTAGACAACGACTCTCTTTTGCTAAAAAAAATTATGGATATAGATTGTGGTTGTTACTGTAGAACATGAGGATATTTATCTTTATCTAAAATATGAATGAAATAAAACTGTCAACGTTTAGTTGCATAAAGAAATACAGGGACTAGAATTTCTAGAAATGCGTTTCTACTAAGTTCTTCGATTCACTCCCTTTATTTTGTATCTACATTTTCTCACGACCTTTCTCCATCATTGTGCTTTAGATTCCTCAACTTAGCTGGAGCTTGGCGATACGTGTATCTCGAACATTAGTTCAAAGTACTGCAGAAATGTGTTTCATTCTATTTTTATTTTTTCGTACTGTTTTGTATCGTATCGTATCGCATCGTGTCGTGTTGTACCTTATCGTGTCATAACTTGTCGTAAGGTATCATATCGTATGCTACTGTATGAAATCGTATCGTATCGTAGATGTATAATGATGCACTTCAGCTTGCTGTTACATCAATAAAGTTTCGATTTTTCGTAATAATAGTCATCTCTAAGTGAGTGGTGAGGCGCTTGGCTCCAAAACCAGGGGTCTCGGGTTGGAATCCCTGTTGAGACCGTGATATTGATTTTCGCGATGCGCTCCATATCTTAACAAATGTGTGCGATTACAAATATTTTTACCAATTTGTTTTTGTTTAGCTTTCAGCTTTCTGAATGCGATATGATACTATCACTTGTCTAGACAAGTTCTAAAGGGAGGAGGGGGTATCTTGGTGAATGTCAAAATAATCTTTTTTTTTAAACATGTTGACTCGGGGCTCAAGAGTCCTCAAGGGGAATAATTCTCACTCTGTGAAACTCTATCACCGCCACTCATTGATCAGGGAAGATGAAATGCACCAAGGTACCTGTGTGTAGTCGCTGAATGAACTCTTTATGTTGTCTGTTGTATTTATGTGTATTTTTTCTGTTGTGTTGTCTTTATATGAGAAAAGAGTCCTTGTAATCACAACAAATTTCCGTAAGGATCAATAAAGCAGTCTCTTAGTCTTCATCTTATACCACCACATCTGTCATGTAAGATTCCTTTCCCTTGTTCGAGATACCAAACAAAATAATGAATTAACAATAGATATTTAACAAATTGTTTTTGTTTTTTTTTAAATTGATTACTGTGTTGTCAGGTAAAAGAAATAACTGTGCTAAATATCAGCTTAATCCGAGATTTAGTATGGGAGAAATAACGCGTGCAAACTTTTTATCGTACAGACAGACACAAAACATACACACATTAAAACACATACTGTTGTATGGAGCCGATGCAACTGTGAACTGCTAGCAACTGTTAGCAATAACTCAAGGTTTTTATTAGACAGTTTTTACGTTTGCGTTGACCTACTTAGAAGTAGTTCAGATCAATGATAAAACCAATACTATAAAACATGTGATCATGACCCATTCAATACAAGTATAACCTGATCGATACTTTTGAATAGAAATCAATATCAATAAAAAAATATATATATCAATACAATGTCTAAGGCTGCAAGAGTTTCACAGTAACAGAAATTAATGAATTATAGCGTCCAAGACATAATAGAGTTATCCCCCCCCCCCACCCCCCTTTTCAATTTTATCTTATCTTTTTTTTTCATATAAATTACAGACGTGACATCAAAAGAGAAGATAATTAATCAATGGAACCCTCTTAATAAATGGAACCCACCTAATCAACAGAACCCACTTAATCAATGGAACCCACTCAATCAAAGGAACCTACATAATCAATGGAAGCCACTTTTTCAATGGAACCCACATAATCAATGGAACCCGCTTAATCAATGAAACCTGCTTTATCAACTGAAACTACTTAATCAATGAAACTTACTTAATCAATGGAACTTACATAACCAATGCAAACCGCTTAACCAATGGAGCCCACTTAATCTATAGAACCCACATAATCATTGGAACCCACTTAATAAACGGAACCCACTTATTCAATGGAACCAACTTAATTAACAGAATCCACTTAATCAATGGAACCCACTTTATCAATGGAACCCGCATAATCAATGGAACCCACTTAATCAATAGAACTTACATAACCAATGGAAACCGCTTAATCAATGGAACCCACTTAATAAACTAAACCCACTTATTCAATGAAACCCACTTAATCAACAGAACCCGCTTAACATCAATGGAACTTACATAACCAATGGAAACCGCTTAATCAATGGAACCCACATAATCAATGCAACCCACATAATAAATGGAACCCACCTAATAAATGGAACCCATTTAATCAATGCTTTATCAATGCAACCCGCTTTATCAATGGAACCCACATAATCAATGGAACCCACATAATCAATGCAACCCACATAATAAATGGAACCCACTTAATAAATGGAACCCGTTTAATCAATGCAACCCGCTTTATCAATGCAACCCGCTTTATCAATGAAACCCACTTAATCAAGGTAACACACTTAATCAATGGAACCTACAAAATCTATAGCACCCACCTAATCAATAGAACCCACTTAATCAATAGATCCCACATAATCAATGGAACCTACCTTATAAATTGAACTCACTTATTCAATGGAACCCACTTAATCAACAGAACTCACTTAATCAATGGAACCCACATAATTAATGGAACCCGCTTAATCAATGGAACCACTTAATCAAGGGAACCCACCTAATCAATAGAATCCGCTTAATAAACGGAACCCACTTTTCAATGGAACCCATATAATCAAATTAACGCGTTTTGTGTGTGTGTGTGGGTTCCAAGAAGCGGATTTCTTGGAAGTCCGCAAACAAAGTTTTTCAATATGTGTAAGGTTTATCTGCTCGGGGAGTGGTGGGATTTAAAAATAAATACGTGGCAGTCCTTCCATATAAACGATACAAATTAATTTTTTTATTGTTTTTTTTTTAATTATTATTTTGATCTTGATTATAATTACTGTTGGGATTATTGTAAATGTCAAAATATTGTATACGTTTGCCTCTATCGTTTTTTTTTTTTTTTTGTTTGTTTGTGTTTTGTTCTTTTGTTTGTTCTATAGTGATTGTTGCGTTAGGTTTGTTTCTTTCAATATTGAGTGCTAGTTTTTGTTTGTTTGTTGTTTGTTCCTTTGTTTGTTCTATAGTGATTGTTGTTTTTGTTTGTTCTTGTGTTTGTTCACTATGGTTTGCTGTATTTTGTTTGTTATTTTGTTGTTATTTGTATATCTTTATTTGTTTTTGTTCTCCTGAGTTTTTTTTGTTTGTTTGTTTTATTTTATTTTTAATTATCTGCACTTAACACGCACCATGCATATGTGCTAACAAAGTCAAAACAGATCCGGACCTAACTTTCCCTACACTAGGCCACAAACTATTCACTAAACGTAGACAGTTATTCTCCACAAGATACGATCCATTCGCCACACTAAGACACGACACCTAAACTAACCACATGAGGCAAGCACCACATCAAGACGATAGACGCACCCCAAGCATCTCCCAAAATTAGTGATAGGTCCACGGTTGGGGCGGGGGAGCTTGAGAGTTAAAGATTAATGGTCTGGTGGGACATGGGATGAACCGCAAGGGTCTTTAAGTTAGCTCCGAGGGAGGCAGTGGAGACTTAATGATGATAGTCCAACAGCCCCAAATTAGTGCTAGGACTGCGGGAGGTGTGGGGGAGCTCGGGAGTTAAAGTTTAATGTCCTCCTTGGACGAGGGATAAACAATAAGGGCTTATATGTTAGCTCCAAGGGAGGGAGTGGAGAAACGGTAATGGGGATTTAGTTTTAGCTATCCTAGAGTCAGCCCAAACTCTAATGGTGCCATTTCTTTCTACAGGACATTTCTTACAGGACAATGTCGCAGACAAAGGATCTCCGCTATTTTCGACCATTACATTCTGTAAAAAACGGAGGGCCAGAATTTTCGCCTAGTGAGGATCGATATTCATTAAAAAAAAAAAGCTTAAATCAAGTGTAATTGTATCACTAGTTTGGATCACTCATTTAATTTAATTTGTGTTGATCTAGACCAGGGGTTCTCAATCTGTGGATCGCGACCCCTTTGGGGGTCGTTTGACGATTGGCCAGGGGTCGCCTAAGACCATCGAAAAAATGAATTGTTTTTGTCAATTCTTCTATTGCTGTATGTGTGTGGGGGGGGGGGGGTCGCGGCAGAGGGGGGAATTGTAAAAAGGGGACGCCAAGCCTAAAAGGTTGAGAACCGCTGATCTAGACTAACATGGCTTATTCAATTAAATAGCTTTTAACCTGTACATCTCAATAATGTAGTAGTTATTCCTTTTTTCTATTTTAAACAAAATAATTGATTATCAGTAATTAATGAACTAGAAAAGATAGGGAAAACCGATTTCATATTATTTTAGACCATTCAAAGTTGTGATGCAACGGCTACTTTTTTTCTTTTTTAAAAGCGAAATTAATTAACTATTTAATATGCGTGTAAGTTGGACATACTTTAAAACAACATTTAATAAGTAGTTTTTCATATTATCGCGTGAACTGCAGCGTCGACCCATAAAGCCAACATGTTTGTTTCATAAAGAAAGAGTGGCTCTTTTTAAAGAACATTCTTCTTCTTCTTCTAGCCAGCTTTCTGCTGCTGAGCTGTGAGCTCTTTTGCAGACTGTGCCAAGGAAAAAAAAGTGTGCTGTTTTCTTCAGTTGTTCAGCACTGCCGTACAGGGTGTTGTTTAAGTTGGACTGTAGTGGAAGTAGGGTCTGCCTAAGGTGGATTAGGGTGGGGCATTCAAAGAGGATATGGTTTACGGTTTCAAAGGGGTGGGCGCAGTGTCTGCAAAGGGGTAGTTGTGTTGAGTTTATTTTGTTCAGGTGGTAATTTAATAGTGGATTTAATTGTAGATTGTTCTTTGCGGGGGAGGAAGTTAATACTGTCCAGTTTGTTAGGCGTAGTCATTTTTTGTACAGTTATCCATTACAGATCTGACGTATCCAGTGTATAACTGTCTTAAGGTTTTCTTTTCAGCTCCCCAGGAAGTTCCTGCTAGGTGTTTTACTATGTTTAATCTTTCTGATGCCTTTCCTTTTAAATCTGCCATAAAGTGTTTTAGAGACAGCCTTTGGTCTAGTTTTTACACCAAGATATGTTGGATTTTCTTCTTAATTTATTGGCTGTGAGTCTATTTTTAGGATGTAGTTTCTTTTTGCTATTTTGTTGCTGTGGCTAAAGATTGAATAAACTGACTTTTGTTTATTTCCATTTTCCATAATTTTGAATATGTGGAGATAGTTGTGAGGGCTCTGTTTAGAACATAACATTCAACATCTTTATGAAATCAAACCTAAATAAATAAGGCGGCATTCTCGGTTTGAGACCAACTATTAGATAGATTATACCTTGAGTGGAGAACTGATGAGAATATTTATCAAACAAAAACAATAAAATGAGTGGGCTTTAAGTGTAGCTACAGAGTTACATTCTTAGTAGAGACGTAAAGCCATTTCTTAATAGCAGTTAAATGAGCAGACTGGAAAATGTCTGCGTATAGAGAATGATGAAGAATTAGAATCTGTTTTACAATAGATGTGAGGCATGGTGGCTGAACGGTAAAGCGTTTGGCTTCTGTACCGATGTCCCTGGTTAGAATCCTGGTGAAGGCTGGGATTCTAAATTCTGGGATCTTGGGCGCCTCTAAGCCTACCCAGCTCGAATGGGTACCTGACATTAGTTGGGGAAAAGTAAAGCGGTTGGTCATTGTGCTGGCCAAATGACACCCTTGTTAAACCGTGGGCCACTGAAACAAATGATCTTTACATCATCTGCCCTATAGATCGCAATGTCTGAAAGGGGGAACTTTACTACTTTACTTACATTAGATATCAGTTTTTTTTACAAAGCTTATATCAACTCGCTCTGTCTGTCTGGTAAAAAGTTTGTACACATTATTTCTCCCACACCTAATCTGGGATTAAGCTGAAATTTTGCACAATATATCTTTTGCCTGTCAAAATAAGAATCTATTTTAAAAAATTAATCAGTTAGCTAATTAACTATGGTAATTAATTATTTTGTTTGGTATCTCGAACAAGGGAATGAAATTATACTTTACTGAAGTAGCGGTATAAGTAAACAAGCATTTTAAAAGACAGCTATCAGCTTTGAAAAATTTGAATAATAATAATTATAGCTTTTATATAGCGCTACTTTCATGCATATAGCGCAACGGTCCAATCTAATTTGTGGACCAGTGGGGGAGGGGGGGGGGAATGTGGAAGAAGGTTTTCCGTGATAAAATGGTAGTGAAAAAGAATTCCGCCAGAATGTCCAAAAATAATTACGGAGGGAAAGAGTTAAAATAATTACACCGTGTTGGCATTAATAGGTGAAAATTGAATAGCCTCCCCTGCTATACAGAGCAATCTTTATAATGATCTTTATTACAAGTAGGATCCAGGCATCCCGGGTACGCTGTTCTGCCTAAACGTGGCATTCGGGTGGAAACGACCATATGTCAATGAACGTTGAATGGTGTAATACTGGGTTCTTGCTTCCTGAAGTACTCTGGACACGTGACAAGACAAACACTATACGACTGACTCAAGTCCGTTCAGCAGACAACATTAAGTTTATTTTACTAAAATAATAATGCACTGCACTCCTTGTTAGTGCTACAAGTCAAGAAATAGTAAACAATCCTATCCGCATAACAGCGGTATCAAAAGTATCCAGTACGTTAACAACAAATCACGTCCGCATCTCAGCGGGTAACACTGTGTAGAAATATAGATTAACTAATACATGTCTCAAAAGACCACTGGCAACAACTGCCCATAAGTTACTTTCTAACTGAAATTACTACAGACTTTTCTAAGTCGCTACTGTCCGTTGCGGACTAAAATATTACTTGACCACACGGTCCAAAGAATAACACTTGACTTCTAACTTGACTTCACTTGTCTGCTGACTTGACTGACTGACCTCTAAGTCTAATTTTATTCATTCTACTTCCTGTTTTCTACATCAGGAATTCCACGTGTCTTTTAAACTATAACATGACGTGAACTTTAGATCATGCAATGTCAACTAAGACTGTGACCCCATTAGTGGTTAGGCTAAATAAATAGCAAAACAAAACTCCCGTGGGAGTGTCCAAGGGAAGGCGAGAGTGGTCCTATTGCACGGAGTGGAGTTGAAAGAGAGCTTCCACGTCCCTGTCGATATTCAAGGGACCGTTACATTAATGGTGAGTCCTGCACGGCCAAGCTTGGTACAACATAGGAAAATGGCGGAGGTTCCTGGTATACTCGGCCTTAGACCATGCCCCCGGAATACCAGTTATATCGAAAATAGCAAAATCTCTTCCAGACAGAACGGTTGTTCAAACATGTTTTTTTCCCTCTTCATTCAGTTTTTTTTTTTGTTTAAACCTAGAGCTCGAAGAGCTTTCAGCTCAGCTCTTAGACAATCAAACGGTAGCATTATCAGATTATTACATATTTCTGACAATTGCGGTAAGTGTGGCTTTATGCGAGCGAAGTTTTTCAGACTTAATTCAGTTGATCAAGAATTAATACCAATCAGCGATGCGTTCCACTAACTAGGCCATTGGTGGTAAACAGATTTCGATAAAATTATTAACAGTTTTGCGACCAAGAAAGATCGTTATATTTATTTGTAGTATATTCTCTCATCGTACAATAGCGTAATTTCGCAGTTCTATACCCCGGGGGGGGGGGTATCATGAGGAGATGCCGCACTTTGGATTAAGCACACTAGCTACGCCACTGTATATATATATTGTTGTAACCCTGCCTTGCACCAGTGCTTGAGGTGCGCACTAGCGCACTAGTGAACGTAAACAGGAAGAGACTAGAATGGAGATAATAACATTGCATCAGGGATTGTGAAGAGTCTGAATGTTTGGAAACTAAGAAGCCAGCTTTTGGTGCTGCCTGAAGGTTGTAGAAGGGACCTGGAGCGAAGCGGGGAAGGCTGTCGTTGGTCCACATTCGGGTTGCTGTTTAAAGGACTGGTAAATTAGTAGAAAGACTCTGAGGAAGCTGAAGGATGCTATGTGTTTGTCCTAGTGAATAAACACCTGTCTTTATTTCCTGTTACACTGTGTTGAGTTGCATGCCTATTCGTTGAGTGCCTAACCTAGAGTAACAACAATTGGTGTCAGAAGTGGGATTTAGGCAGCTCAACGAAAGGAAACAATGACAACGCTGAGGAAGCTAGATGAACTAAGCTGTAAACAGTTAAAAGAGGAGCTCCGAGCCAGGGAGCTGAGGATCTTCTGTGCCAAAGAAAAAATGAGAGAACGCCTTCGACAAGCCTTGCTGGACGAAGATGAAGATCCGGACTCGTATCTGTTCGAAGTACAACCAGATATCAGAGAGCTCATGAATACCGTGACAGATCAGATGAACTCGTTCCAGGTACAGCTAAAAGAGGTCAACGAGCAGATCTGTACCATGATTAAACAGATAGGTATCAGTACCTCGCTGAACAAGACTGATGATACGTTTGATACCGTGATGAGCAAGACCGACGATCAGATGGCTACCATGTCGACAGGTATAAACAATCCGTTACTCAACGGAGACGCCGTTGATGGTGGCGCTGTCTATGACTGTAATAGTGAGCCGTGCAATCTTGGCTCCTACGACAAGAATCCTAACATTTGTTGTGAAAGCACTGAGCACAGATCTGATCATGCTATCGTGATTCCTGCCTACACTCAGACGTTGAAAAATAACTGTGATGACGGGACCTCCTCAAAGGGAGAATTCGAGCACCGGAAGACCTGCCAACTAAGTATTTGTCCTGATACCAGTATCAGCAAGAGAAGCGCTGATGGTGGTACAGCAGATGGACACATAGGACGTTGTAAACGTGCCCCACAGATATGTCTTTCAGACAAGCTTAAAGATTATACCGTGTTTGACAACTTGGCCTCCTGGGGGCCCACGGCACATCGAGAAAGCCTGCTGGAGCAACGTGTAAGACAAATGGTCTTGATGACCTACGCTATGACATCCACTGCATCGCTTCTCGCCATGAGTCTGCCGTCGGTGGTAACTAAGAGAAAGGCCAGACAACGAAAACGACTTCCCCTTAACCAAAGGCAGGTCAATTGGAGCAGAAGGAGAAAGCGGCACCTGCAGAGAGCAGTGTGGATTGCTTTGTGGGGAGCACGATCAATGCAATCTGTGACCCCCACTGACCGACCTCCACCTGCACTGGCCAACCGTGAACATGTTTCTTTTCGGGACGAAAAGACTAAGGTGGGGGTAGTGTTGTAACCCTGCCTTGCACCAGTGCTTGAGGTGCGCACTAGCGCACTAGTGAACGTAAACAGGAAGAGACTAGAATGGAGATAATAACATTGCATCAGGGATTGTGAAGAGTCTGAATGTTTGGAAACTAAGAAGCCAGCTTTTGGTGCTGCCTGAAGGTTGTAGAAGGGACCTGGAGCGAAGCGGGGAAGGCTGTCGTTGGTCCACATTCGGGTTGCTGTTTAAAGGACTGGTAAATTAGTAGAAAGACTCTGAGGAAGCTGAAGGATGCTATGTGTTTGTCCTAGTGAATAAACACCTGTCTTTATTTCCTGTTACACTGTGTTGAGTTGCATGCCTATTCGTTGAGTGCCTAACCTAGAGTTACAACAATATATATATAATTCCCTACTTTCTCTCTTAAAAACTTGGTCCCTGGTGCTGGTATTCATTTATGTTTAATATATGTATGTATCATTTGTTTCAGCACCTAGCTTCAACTCTATGTTTACATTTACGTTTACAGCATTATTGCTCGTACCCACTGAAGCTTCTATATGTAATGTGTTTATGTTGTCCACTTGTCTTTGTGAGAGATAAACAATTAGATAGAGCCATCGTTTGTCTAATACATGCCTAACGGCTGTCTGTGTCGGCTCTATCGAAATTGTTAGTGAACGGATGCTGCGAGGGTGGGGGAGGGGCTAGCTGGAGCTTGTGACCTTTGACCACTGGGGTGGTAATTTGCATACGGGCGAAATGACTCTGGATCAGAAGAATGTTTTTTTGGACATTCCGATGGTCTAGAGGCTAGTTTCGCTTGGTGCGTTATCGCTAGGCGGTGGTGTCGAATCCAGTGTCACAGGTTCGAGCCTCGGTCGGCGCATGCCCTTATTTTCGTAGCATTTTAATTCCCTACTTTCTCTCTTAAAAACTTGGTCCCTGGTGCTGGTATTCATTTATGTTTAATATATGTATGTATCATTTGTTTCAGCACCTAGCTTCAACTCTATGTTTACATTTACATAAAAAAACTAGCAAGAGAATGTGGAGAGTGGCATGTTTTTGTCGAGGCCCTATGTTCCATGAGGAACATGATGATTTCTCGATCCCTCTCTGTCCTTTTGTAGAACCTCTTTCTATGGCAGGCCCGTCCATTCTTAAATGTTGTCTTCCCATCGCTTTGCCTGTCAGCCTCTTCTTCTCTTTCCTGGTACCGTTCCCTGAAGGAAGGTCTTTGCAAGCCCCGAAGACCTTGCTTTATGATCATAGATTTTTAGCTTTCGTTTTTTTTTTCCCGATAGTCGACAAATCTTGCATGGTGCCCCAACTGTCCAACAGAATATGGAATATAGGTAAAGGTAAACTCCTGATACATGCCAAGGCATGGAATGGCCCACATTTATACTCAGGGCGGCCTTAGGCATAGGCAAACTAGGCAGCCGCCTTAGGCCTGCGATAGTGTGGGCCTCAGAAAGGACTCAAAAACAACTTTTTAGAGAACCTTGTCCCCCATATTGTTGTTGGATTACACTAGGATATAGATACATTGCGTCATTTTAATTTTAGCCGTTTTTTTTTATTTTTATTTTCTCTTTCATTTGGGGGGCGCTGTGGTTGAATGGTTAAGCGGTTGGCTTCCAAACATGAGGTCCTGGGTTGGAATCCTGGTGAAAACTGGGATTTTGATTTTCGGGATTTTTAGGGCACCTCTGAGTCCACCCAACTTTATTGTGTACCTGACTTTAGTTGGGGGAAAAGTAAAGGCGGTTGGTCGTTGTGCTGGCCATATGACACCCTCGTTACCGTTGGCCAAAGAAAAAGATTACATTAACATCATCTGCTGTATAGATCGCAAGGTCTGAAAGGGGAAACTATTTCATTTGAGGCCATCAAAGTCACTTCGTCTAGGGCCTCCAATATCTATGGCCAGCTCTGTTGTTACAGATACGTCCAGTGCTAAAATTAAAAAGTTCTCTTTTCAGACCTGTGAATTATAGGGCAGATGATGTAAAGGTCATCTGTTTCTGAGGCCAACGGTTAACGAGGGTTTCATGTGGCAATGCACGACGACCAACCACCTTTACGTTTCCTTAACTAATGATGGGTCCCCATTAGAACTGGTTAGACTCAGAGTCGCCCATAGAAATTTTAAAAAATCCCAGTCTTCTCCCGCTCATCCACTGCACCTCCCATTGCTAAAATGTACACTTCTGACCCTTGTCAGTTTTAGTCAAATGAAATACTTCCAATTTTAAGCTAAAATAAAGTCCAGGAGTTTTCATTCGGAGTTTAACATTCAAACCACTCTATTTTTATTGCTCAAAAGTAAATGTAGATCTATTCTTGAGCTTTTTCACCTAATCTAAATACTGTTTGCCAGTGTTGGCATCTGTAATTTGCGTATATTTTTTTTAATAGAAGGAAAGAAAACCATAACCCATATGAAGTCACTTTTAAGGCTTGGTGAAAGTGTCAAGAGTGTTAGCCCTAATCACGCTACACTCCAGTAAATTTGAAAATTGTTATAGCAATTGAGACTAGTTTCTCTAAACTAATCTAAACTGTAAGCCGACTGACCGAAGTATTCCAGCCCCCGTTGCCTCAGTGTGACTCCTCGGTGGAAATGTAAAATGCTCGCAAAATGTTTTACATGTTTCGGGGGGTTTCTTCAGAGTTGAAGTGAGGATACATTTCTTCCTTGTCCCAACTTTCCTAAGGACGACGGGGGATTGGAGCGGGCAAGGTTTGAACCTGGGACCATTGATAGGTCCGAGCAACAATCCAGTGCACATGTAGCCATCCAAATGAGCAAACAAGGCCTCTGCAGAGTACCTTGAATCGATCATGTTACAATGTTTTATGTTCGTGTAAACATTAATTTTTGTTTTAGTTTACATAAGTGAGACTGTCTTATTTTTTTGATACGAACATGTTAAGCCAACTAGCAAGGTTTGTTGTATATTTCAGATGAGCCCAGCTTTGGCGTCACTCCAGAGAATTGCGTCATCTACACCATAAGCCAGCTCGCTCTGAACAATGTCGTCTGCTCTCGAGCACATTATTACGTCTGTGAAAAACAATGTTTCCAGTTTTAATTCATTGTGTTGCCTTGGGAGAGGGGTTGGGGTAGAAGGGAAAGGAAGGCCCCTGGTGGGGGGGGATGATGTGAAATGTAACTCTAGCTTTGGACAAATTTGTTAACAACTAGTTGACTGCAATGTCCTTATGTTAAGCCCCTTGCATGATACACGGTTGTGATCGTACTACGAAGAAGAAGAAAACCCGTAAGGCTGAAAGTGGGAAGAAGGGCATGGACGCGTTCACACTACTAAGTTTGACGGCAAATCTCCCTGCAGTGCTTTGAAACAACCGTGTCTTTTCAATTTGACTAAATGACTGCTATGGTTTCAGTCTATTCTAAGGCCTACTAACACAAGCTATGTTTGAGTTGCTGTTTTTTTTTTTTTCACCTGGGTATCGCCATTCTGGATTCAATTATGTTATAAGATTGTCTGAACCTTATTCTGATCTACTTATTACCTGGATGGTAGCCAGACAAATTCTCTGGGGCAAAACATCAGAAGTGTACGAAATAATTCTTCTTCTTTCTGTTGATTAAATGGGTGCAAGCGAATGTACCAATAGTATTATTATTTCTGGTTCTCTCTTTTACGGAGACGGTCAAGCTAATACAGCAATAAATATGCTAGGGATATTCTTTCTAAGAAATGGAATACAACTAATCTACTTTATGTACAGCACGCGAAATTTCCACCCAAATGAAAGTCACTACATATACACTAGGGCGACAACACGTGCTTATTTTCCGTAGAACAAAAACCGTATACTATGCAAGCGGTCTTAGGAAAAACATTTTTATTTTAAAGTTTTTAATTGTTGAGATATCATTAGACAAGCTATCTACAAATAAACTACTTACTGTACAAACTGTCTTAAAGTTGTTTTTTAATAAGAGACATTATTTTTTTTTAACCTGTTTGGCTAATGGTCGTGCGGTTTGCGCGCTGGACTGTCGTTCGGACTTATCGATGGTCCCGGGTTCAAACCCTGCTCACTCCCATACTCCGTCGTGCTGAGGGATGTTTGGACTAGGAAGTAAACTATCTTCAACTCTGTGTAGCAAAGCATTTGAAGTTAGTGTAGCCAATTGTGTTTATTGGCTGTCGTTGAAGTATTTGTAATTAAACCGCCACATTGTTTAATGAAGCTCTTGTTTTCGAGTTCTTGTGTTAGATGTGCTGGTTTAGCAGTGTTTACAGAAGGCCTGTTAAAGAAGATCGTAACAATACTTTCATATTCAATTCAATAAAACTGGCAATATGAGAAAGTTGTACACTTAAAACTTAATAAAGAATAGTATAGTTTAAAAAAACACAGACGAGCCAATAGTTATACAATAGTAGAAAATACACACTTGAAATAATGACTAACGACTGTGACCAATGATCATAGACCAACCCACTATGAAAATGACTAGCGAACCCGATAGGTATCTGCACAAACCTCCGATATATTGATCACGTCATTAAAAGAGCATTCTCTAATACCACATCTTTTATTTTATACATCGATAGATTAAAGAACGGGTTGCCTGAATCAGCCAGAAAAAAAAAACAATGACGTTATTAGAGTTTAGGTCACTGATTAACATGCATGACTAGATTGACACTTGAAATGCGTAGGACGTTATTATTTTCTTCTATTTTGAAGTAACGTCTTTAATCAATAAGTTAAGATTGTTCTAACTTTAAAAAAAAATAAAATTCATCGGACAGCTGTTATTGTGAGCTGCAGGACAATAAATGCATGATTTTTTTTTTTTTTTTTTTTTGCTTAGCCTGAGAAAAAAAGAAACATAGCCCCGGCAAAATTGCGACACCATAGTGTGGAACAGAGAATAGAATGTAAAGGATGACTGTACTATCATCCATGGTGGTCCGGCGGGGGTTTGAACAACAAAGTAGATTATCTGAAGGAACTTATAAACATTTTAAAAATATTTTTTGTTTTACGAATCAATAATAAATAGCAGTAAAAGTTAGAAAGTACGGTTATTTCCCTTTGCTTAACATGCAAATAAGGTACATTCATAAATCAACCTCTTTTAGTGTCACTTGTTGAACTAAAGTTGCCTCAATGTGTAAATACAGTACACAGTAAATAAGAACTTGAATTGCGACACGTGTTATTAGCATCAATACATAAACATTACGACATGTGAATAACAAATTATAATCCATAAAATAATACACAGGACAGGAAATCATCTGATAAATAACCAAAAACAACATATACAACATTATAATCAAATTTAATCTCTCAAATGATTATAAATATTGAAAAAACAAATATATTGTTATGACTTTGCCATGCGCACCGCCATCCAAGATGGTGCAGAAAGAAGGTGCGCACTATCAGTGACCAGACAAGTCGGATGTTGACATAAGAGACTAACGATTTCCGCCCAAGTCTAGAGCCAATATGGAGATGCTGTGCTCAAGGCAGATGTCCTTTGTGTTTGTCATGTCTCTATGTAAATAAACGTCTATGTCCTCGTTGAGTTGCCTCACTTAAGTTATTACAATTGGTGTTCAGGTGGAGGTCGATCTGTGGGAGCCACAGGCGGCAGGGAGCGTGTTCCCCACGAGGCCATCCGCATTGTTTTCTTCCAGTGCCGCTTTCTCTTTCTCCAGTTGACCAGGCTGTTGTTGCGATAATGACGTGGCCGTTTGCCACACAAAGAGATAGGGTCGAGCACTGTTTTCTTCAGCACAGCCGTTGATCGGACACGCTGTCTCAGCAGACCTTCCCGACAGACGCCTCTCAAGGGAGCTTCAGGTTCGCATGCAGCCACGTTGCAAGCAAAGTCCAATGCACCGAAGTCATCCTCAGACAACAGTCTTACGTCCAGAAGATAGGTCTCTTCAGGTTCAAGTGGAAAATGTCTTTCTCTTGACAGCTCAGATTTAGAGTAGTTTGATTGACATTCATCTATGCCAATGTCGATGATGATGGTAGAAGTACATATGCGCTGTTGGTGGTTTTCTTGGCATCTAAATTCTATGTGTGAAGCGCCGCATGTACAGTTCATGCTAAACTTCTGGATGCTGTTGTCAAGCTTCGAATTTCCCTCGTGAGCACCGGCAGATAGGCAGAGGTCTTTAAGGTCCATAGCAACAGGCTTGAACGCAGACCCAACGTTGTCTTGATCTGTCCGGCTCATTGAGGTACTGGTAACAGGTACAACAGGAACAAACGCTTCAGGCACATAACAGACTTCAGTTAAGGTACTGGTAACAGGTACAACAGGAACAAATACTTCATTTGTCTCCTTCCGTTCGACTCGGTACATCCCATTGAGATCATCACAGCAATCGCCATCACGTTTCTCGTCTTGAAAGTCACAACCACAAGACTTGCCCACAACACAGACACAGACGGCGCTCAAATCCCCAGCGTCTCCGTCACCACTGTTTGTGCAACCACAGTCTTGACCACGCAACTTCTTAACCAACGAGTCTACAGGCAACTGCTCCTTTACAAACGAGTTAACTCCTTCTTTCAGCTGAGACAACATTTTATCTACCTTGTTCCCCATACTGTTAATTTGTTTACACATTGCTTCATTTATCTTGCCAATAAGCTCATAAATCTCCGGTTCAATTTCAAATAAGTAGGTATCTGGATCTTCGTCTTCATTTATCAAGGCTTGCCGGAGACGAGTTGTAAGCACCTCCTTGGTACCACCAATTATCTCATATCGGTTACGAAGTTCCTTCCTAAGCTCTCTAACTGAGAGTTGGTCTAATCGTTTCAAAGCTGC
Organism: Biomphalaria glabrata; assembly: GCF_947242115.1. NCBI lineage: Eukaryota > Metazoa > Mollusca > Gastropoda > Planorbidae > Biomphalaria > Biomphalaria glabrata. The sequence goes on along the minus strand of NC_074727.1, from coordinate 1,992,027 downwards.
CATTGTAAATCCTACCTCCTCTCGTTGAGTTGCCTATAATCCCACTTCTGACAACCAATTGTAATAACTTAAGGGAGGCAACTCAACGAGGACATAGACGTTTATTTACATAGAGACACGACAAACACAAAGGACATCTGCCTTGAGCACAGCATCTCCATATTGGCTCTAGACTTGGGCGGAGATCGTTAGTCTCTTATGTCAACATCCGACTTGTCTGGTCACTGATAGTGCGCACCTTCTTTCTGCACCATCTTGGATGGCGGTGCGCATGGCAAAGTCATAACAATATGATTAGGGGAAGGGGTGGGGACATTGTAGGATAGGGAGGTGGAATACTACAACAGATGCACTTCAAAGAGTTTGTGCATAAGATAATATAAATTTGTTAATCCATTCAAATGGAAATTCATTTTTGATTGCAATTGGCCACCTCAGATAACTACAGTAACAGTAACTACAAAGATGCATATACGAACAACGTTCACACATGAAAACACTTGCTCAAAACCAGCGCTTTATGAACTAGACTTCTATGTACTTCTCAGTGATATAGATGACCGAAAAAAGGGATTTAAGGTGTTTTTACATCTTTCTTAGGCGACGACCACTTCGTTCAGATCTGATGTAATAGTTGTTTCAATGGGTGCAGGTTTATCTTTAAGAATCGTGAGTGTTTTGGAAAGGTATCTTTCATGAAAAAGCTCTTCAAGAGATGAAAGCTGTGTTCGAGTGACATACGATGCTTTTTTAATTAGTCTATGAAGTCTATGTCTTTGTGCCAGTGAAGTATTACCATACCAGCAGGAGATGGCAAAGTTAATGAGGCTGCTGCAGGTTGCTATATAGATGAAATAATAATAATAATTGTTACAGATACTTGCCACAAAGGTTCTCGAGTTTGCTGATCACCTATTATACCAATAGACCTATTTTGAACAACAAAAGATACACAGATTTGCTGTTTATTGATTTAAAAAAAAACTGCTACTATTATTGACATCGCCGTACACCTGTCTCATATTAAAGAAAAAACTGAAATGGAAAAACAAAGAAAATATGGGAACCGAGGCTAGGAGATAAAGCGTTTATGGAAGTCAACTAAAATAACAATATACAATTTACAATATATATGTTATCTTATCTTATAAAATACGGACGTTATTAACACTCGTTCGTTTCTAACACAATAATAATAATGTTTGTCTTGAATCCGAAGATTAATAAGGAATGCAGTATTTCCCGTGGTACACAGCCCCAGCTTGCGACCTACATACTTTCTCACGTGATACGACACAAAAAATAACATTCTCATATATGACATAAATTGTCGATCTTTACTGTTTTAAAACTTATAAGAACATATACATTCTTATAGTATGGGAACAAATGAACGGGCGTAGTCAAAGAGTAATGCAAGTAAGCCATATATCTATGGGTCAAAACACAACGATTTGCACACCATCGATTGAAGCAAGAAATTTTGGCTCTGCGCGAATTTGATCTTTATTGAATTACCGCAGCAGTATTGTGTCGATGTCCAGCAGGTGTATAAACAATAGGATACAAATTAATAATTGAAATAATGTTCTAGATTCTATTTAAATCTATAAATATTTTGTGTTTCCCCCTTTTTAGCTTAAATATAAAAAGTCTGCTATAGATCTAAACTATAAGAAGTGGTTTGTATTCTTTATTTATTATATGTATGTTGACTCTAGACGTGGGTCAGAGAAAATCTAAGATCTAGATCTAGAGTAGATCTATTGTCTATTGTCAATATCATCGCGTCGGAGATCTGATACTGTCAACGTGTGACGGTTTGTTACATTCAGTGAAATTCATTAAAACAAAACAGGTCAAGATTTTGGCGTTCAAATAAACCTTTTCTAGCAACGAAATTGATGAAATGAATAAAACGACCAATGTTTTCATTTACAATAAATTTTGCTTGTATCTGTATTGTCCTTAGAGTCGAGTTTAAAACTCTTAAATCACTAGGCCTAAGGAAGTTTGCCTCTATCTGCCTGTCTGAACAAAGTTTTGTCTGGGAAAGAACCATGCAGATGTTAATTATTACATTTCTAATACCGATTAATCGAATCACAGGTCGCCCGGACTTAAGCGAGGCCAAAAGCCGAGCACACCGTGTAAACTTCCCCGCGTTCCTTCTCTGTACCTCATCAGTCTTGCCATTGTCTTAACATAAAAACAGCCTTATGAGGAACTGTGTGTGGATAATGACATGTTTGTTGGGGTTTTCTTCCATTCCCGCCAGCACAATAAACTCGGTCCTTAGGCACCCCGATGGGGCTATTTTTATTGACCTAATCTGAGGACAATGTTTAAAATGTCTACAACGCCTGTGTAGTAAGAACTCTTCTTTATGTAGTGAAAGCTGGTCAACTTTCATGTACCAAGATCACAGATTGAATAGTTTCCACTTGTGCTGCCTGAGACGCATAATGGGCATCTCTTTGAGAGATCATGTCTCCAATCAGAAAGTTTTGAGAATGTCCAACATGACCCAAAGAAGACTACGCCGGCTCGAACATGTCACCCGCATGCCAGATGGTAGAATCCCGAAAGATATCTTATATGCTGAGCTTGTTGAAGGAGTCAGACCCAAGGGCGGCCCAAGACTAAAATATAGAGATGTCTGCAAGCGAGACATGAGAGCCACAGACATCAACGAAAGTATGTGGGAAGAAAAAGCCAAAGACCAGATTGCATGGAGACAGACTGTGCGTGCTGGGCCGATCCTCGCTGAGAGCAAAAGAAACGAAACGGCCCTTAATCAAGAGGAAAAATAGAAAACTACTTTGTCATCTAGCCCTGAATCAGATGCATGAAGTGTGACAAAGTCTGCAGCTCTACAATTGGCATGATCAGTCACACCAGATTATGCCCCGTCTCAAGACGAAACCCAAAAAAACTAGTCACTTATATAGGGGGAATCCATTGCCTTCCGAGACAAAAAGGGGAAATATTATCTGAGGACGGACGTTTATCAAAGGCAGTGATTTTGGTGACATGATAGGTGCCTCCAAAAACGCTGTAAAGACCAGCTAAGGCTGATATAGAAGAGAGTATGTGACTGCAGGAAGCTTCTAAACGAGACAGCTGGAGATTTATTTAAAAAGTGGTGCAATACACATTTGTGACTAAAGGGATATCTACCTCCGAAGACAGACCTAAACAGAAAAGAGTACCATAAAACGACCAAAGGCAGACAACAGTTACTTTTGTTTTGGCTGTGACAAAATATGTAGGTCACAGCTAGGACTGCGGAGCGACTTGAAATACTGCAGTCCTCATTAATCTTCGTAATTGAAGACAAGCCTTATTATTGGCCTAATCATCTTCTCTAATGACTGTTTGGAGAGTAGATTTACGGTTTGACTGAGAAGCATTGTAATATACTCCTTTTAGACTTTGAGTTCTATACGGCAGAGAATGTTTCTATTGCCGACAGATATAGTTCAAAAACCGACTATACTTTCCCCAACTAATGTCAGATACCCACCAGAGTCGGGTACACTCGGTGGCGTTCTAAAAAACTTCAAATATAAATTCAAAGTGTTAAGAGGCTTTCGAACCTCAGACTCTACGGTACGGTAGTCAGATTGGCACCACCCCAGTGGCGTAGCATCCATGGCACGAAGAGGTTCAATGAACTCGGGGCCCACGACCATTAGGAACCCACTGCCTATGTGCGTGGCAGCGTTAGCGTGAAGGGTTCAATAGTTTAGGCCAACAGGAGAACTTGGGGCCATGACTTATGACTAGATGGGGCCCACAGGAGAACTTGGGGCCATGACTTATGACTAGATGGGGCCCACAGGAGAACTTGGGGCCATGACTTATGACTAGATGGGGCCCACAGGAGAACTTGGGGCCATGACTTATGACTAGATGGGGCCCACAGGAGAACTTGGGGCCATGACTTATGACTAAATGGGGCCCACATGAGAACCTGGGGCCAAAGCGAAAAAATTAATTGCATTTTTTTTTGTAATACTGATTAAAAAGATCCATCAACATGTAATGAACTGCTTTCATCCGGTTTACTGTCATAATCAAAGTAAATTTAAGAAACGTTCCTCTTTAAGATCTTATGTTTTATCTTATTTATTCTTTGATAAAGTTGTACAAACATTGAAACGTTCCTTTTAAAAATCTTATGTTTTATCTTATTTATTCTTTGATAAAGTTGTACAAACATTGACTTTAGAACACTATTAAGACTTTTGAAACATGGAGGAATTCACACGGTGTGCTCGGCTTTTGGCCTCGCTTCTAGTCCGGGCGGCCTAACTTGGTGAATATTTGGTGAATATACATTCAGATTACTCAATTGTTTTGTCCCACACTGAATTCATGCTATTGGGCTAAAGAGGGCCCAACTAGATAATCTCGAACCCGGGCAAAACGGATACCACTATATGGAACTGCAACACGACCAATATTTATGGTACTATAGGAGTAAGAAAAACTATCAAACTATCAATACAAATTTTAAGTCTACCAATACAAATGCAAAATTAATTAAAGTCAATAGAGAGAAAGCATTGTAAAAAAAGAGACAGCATTGTAAAGAAAGAGACATCAGTGAAAAGAAAGAGACAGCAGTGTAAAGAAAGAGACAGCATTGTAAAGAAAGAGACATCAGTGTAAAGAAAGAGACATCAGTGTAAAGAAAAAGACATCAGTGTAAAGAAAGAGACATCAGTGTAAAGAAAGAGACAGCAGTGTAAAGAAAGAGACATCAGTGTAAAGAAAGAGACATCAGTGTAAATAAAGAGAAAGCAGTGTAAAGAAAGAGACAGCAGTGTAAAGAAAGAGACATCAGTGTAAAGAAAGAGACATCAGTGTAAAGAAAGAGAAAGCATTGTAAAGAAAGAGACATCAGTGTAAAGAAAGAGACAGCAGTGTAACAAAAGAGACAGAATTGCAAAGAAAGACACAGCAGCGTAAAGAAAAAAAATCAGTGTAAAGAAAGAGACAGCAGTGTAAAGAAAGAGACAGCAGTGTAAAGAAAGAGACAGCAGTGTAAAGAAAGATACAGCAATGTAAAGAAAGAGACAGCAGTGTAAAGAAAAAGACATCATTGTAAAGAAAGTGACTTCATTGTAAAGAAAGAGACGGCAGTGTAGAGAAAGAGACAGCATCGTAAAAAAGATACAGCAGTGTAAAGAAAAAAAAGCAAGAGTGTAAAGAAAGTGACTTCCTTGTAAAGAAAGAGACAGCAGTGTAGAGAAAGAGACAGCATCGTAAAAAAGATACAGCAGTGTAAAGAAAAAAAAGCAAGAGTGTAAAGAAAGTGACTTCATTGTAAATAAAGAGACAGCAGTGTAAAGAAAGAGACTTCATTGTGAAGAAAGAGACATCATTGTAAAGAAAGATACTTCCTTGTAAAGAAAGAGACAGTAGTGTAAAGAAAGAAACATCCTTGTAAAGAAAGAGACTTCATTGTAAAGAAAGAGACTTCATTGTAAAGAAAGAGACATCAGTGTAAAGAAAGAGATTTCAGTGTAAAGAAAGAGACATCAGTGTAAAGAAAGAGACAGCATTGTAAAGAAAAAAACAACAACAATGTAAAGAAAGTGACTTCATTGTAAAGAAAGAGACGGCAGTGTAAAGAAAGAGACTTTATTGTAAAGAAAGAGACAGCATTGTAAAGAAAGAGACATCAGTGTAAAGAAAGAGACATCATTGTAAAGAAAGAGACTTCCTTGTAAAGAAAGAGACTTCCTTGTAAAGAAAGAGACAGCAATGTAAAGAAAGAGACAGCAATGTAAAGAAAGAGACATCAATGTAAAGAAAGAGACATCAGTGTAAAGAAATAGACATCAGTGTAAAGAAAGAGACATCAATGTTAAAAAAGAGACTTCCTTGTAAAGAAAGAGACAGCATTGTAAATAAAGAGACTTTATTGTAAAGAAAGAAACAGCAGTGTAAAGAAAGAGACTTCATTGTAAAGAAAGAGACAGTAGTGTAAAGAAAGAAACATCCTTGTAAAGAAAGAGACTTCATTGTAAAGAAAGAGACATCAGTGTAAAGAAAGAGATTTCAGTGTAAAGAAAGAGACATCATTGTAAAGAAAGAGACTTCCTTGTAAAGAAAGAGACTTTATTGTAAAGAAAGAGACAGTAGTGTAAAGAAAGAGACATCAGTGTAAAGAAAGAGACATCATTGTAAAGAAAGAGACTTCCTTGTAAAGAAAGAGACTTCATTGTAAAGAAAGAGACAGCAATGTAAAGAAAGAGACATCAATGTAAAGAAAGAGACATCAGTGTAAAGAAAGAGACATCAGTGTAAAGAAAGAGACATCAATGTAAAAAAAGAGACTTCCTTGTAAAGAAAGAGACAGCATTGTAAAGAAAGAGACTTTATTGTAAAGAAAGAGACAGCAGTGTAAAGAAAGAGACTTCATTGTAAAGAAAGAGACAGCAGTGTAAAGAAAGAGACTTCATTGTATAGAAAAAGACAGCAGTGTAAAGAAAGAGACATCAGTGTAAAGAAAGAGACATCATTGTAAAGAAAGAGACTTCCTTGTAAAGAAAGAGACTTTATTGTAAAGAAAGAGACAGCAGTGTAAAGAAAGAGACATCAATGTAAAGAAAGAGACTTCCTTGTAAAGAAAGAGACTTCATTGTTAGGAAAGAGACTTCATTGTTATGAAAGAGACTTCATTGTAAAGAAAAAGACTTCCTTGTAAAGAAATAGACTATATTGTAAAGAAAAAGACATCATTGTAAAGAAAGAGACATCACTGTAAAGAAAGAGACAGCAGTGTAAAGAAAGAGACAGCAGTGTAAAGAAAGAGACAGCAGTGTAAAGAAAGAGACTTCATTGTAAAGAAAGAGACAGCAGTGTAAAGAAAGAGACAGCAGTGTAAACAATGGGACAGAATTGAAAAAAAAAATTATTGTGCGAAGTTCTGGCAAGAGGTTGAAAATTTCCCCGGGCCCTGACTTGAAGGGCGCCTCAAATGAGTTTTTTTAATTTTTTAATAATAAATATTAAATATTACCAAATTATTTTATATCTTGATGTCGAATGTCAACATGCAGGGGCCCCTTAAATAGTGGCCTATCGAATTTTTGTTGTGTATTAATGTTTCAGATTTGCTCTTTATTACCACTTTAAAAAAAAAACAACTGATTATGCTTTTAGACGGGTGAATGTGTGTATGCGTGTATAATCTTTTTTTATTTGTATATCTGTCAGCTGAAGGGTAAATCAACTTTGTAAACCGGTATATGAACAGACAAAAATGAAAAAAGGTAATTATTTTAAAGATGAAAGAGACACTTGTACAAGATAGAGAAACATTGATCTTAGCAATAAGTGTTCTGATAACAACAGGCGAATCACAATGAATAATTCCAGCTTTCTTTTCTCTGTATTTGTCTTTTTAGGTGATAAAAGGAAAAAGAAAGACGGTCAAAACAAGAAGAGAGTTGTAAGACCTATGCATTGTGCATTATGAATTATTGTCTTTTTTTTAGAACACCTTTCTTATTATATTATGAAATAAAAGCAAAAGAATTTTAGTGAAACGGAAACGCTGTAGAAAACGCTGATTTTATTTACAGCCCAAGCCAGAAAGTCTGATGAGAAACTATCTGAGGGGCACGCTGTTGTTCGTTTACAGGGCATTCGGAACTTATTTGGCCACCCAACCAACTGAACTGAATATAAAAATAGGCGAGTACTACCTCAGCCGCTTTGCCCTAGGCAATGTAAGTCTATACTACATTCATTATAATACAATCATTATAATAAGCAGAATTTACACTATGTCCATTATCTTTTTTTTTTTTTTAATGAATAAAGGGTTAGGCAATACCTTCAATTCTCTACTTAAATATGAGCAACACCGGCTCATGTTGTGGTCTCTTTTTGATAAATATTTCCATGGATCCTCCAATATCTAAGCATATTATTTAACAATCTTTTATTCGCGGCTCAAACCAAGAATGCCACCATATTAATTTTTATAATGCCCTTTTTATGTTGTTGTTTTATTAAACAGCCACACTTTCTTTATAAAATAAATATGTTGGCTTATTATCATGTTCAACAAAAAAAACTTGTCCTGGTAGAGTCTACATTCAGAGCCCCATTTCATAAACACGCAAATGTTAAAGTTCATGCTACCAATCTATCAGAGAAAAAGTGAGGGCCCAAAAGGTAGGTAAAGATACGTTTTTTCAACCTTTTTTTTTTTTGTTTGGAAGGTAGATTTCTACACATAGTGCCGACGTTTCGGGGGGCCGGATGGAACCACGTTGCGGGCCGGATCTGGCCCGCAGGCAGTAGCCTGGGCATCACTGATTTAGAACATTTTATCAACATTGCTATACAACATGTATAGGAAATATTTTAGGAAGCATCTCAAACACAATATGTGCCTATGGGCTAATTACAGTTACGTGACTCGTACGATAGGCCTATGTTAACCCTCCAAGTTCTACATATTTAAAAGCCTGTGACAAGGGCTAGGACTATTAGTGTAAATTGCAGGGCCCGTGCCAGTGGAGGGGCCCAAATAGTGCAATCGGCCTAAGGCCGACTCTGTATCTTTGTAATTTAGCACATTTTATTACTTCTGCCATGTTATGTCTAATTTAAAAAAAAAGATAATGGACATAGTGTAAATTCTGCTTATTATAAGCTGTTTTAACATAAACATGATCTAGACATATAATTGTAAAATAATATTGCTTCATTATATACCATTTGTAAGTGAAAACTTTTTTACTCTTAAATATAGTCAGACTTCATCGACGGCGAGACCTTACACGGCGGTCATGGAAAGCTTAGGACCAGCTACCTCAGACACATTTTTTTAGGTAATTTCAATTTTCGTTCATGTCTAACTTGGTTGTGGTTAATTTTAATAGTGAAATTAACTAAATATTCATATCTTTAACATGCTAACTGTACTTGCTCCACGGATCCATTGATTCGTTTTCAAATTAATCACAATTTACTGCTTCAACACTCAAAAGTTATCCCTTAAGCGAATTATTGAATCCGTGTTAGCCTGATCTCACTTTTCTCGTTTTCTGACAAAACCATCCTATTGCATATGTGTAAAATATATTTCAGAGAGAGATAAATGGATCGTACTAATATATGATATATATATGATATAAAGAGAGAGAGAGAGAGGGGGGGGATAGAGAGAAAAAAGAAAGAAAGAAAGAAAAGATGTAGTTATATTAGACTTACTTAAACATAGATCCCCCCCCCCGCCATTTTGAGCATTGGGAGGCAAGCTGTCTCTACAAAGATCTATCACTCGCAATATCTGAAGCCTCCTCCCACCTGATGTCCACTGTTCTGAGGTCCTCCATGAAAGTGTAGCGCCAAATTATACGAGGACGTCCCTGTTTGCGCTTTCCTCCTATTGACCTCCACGTCATTGTGACTCTTGGTATGAGTTATTCATTTTGTCGGAGAACATGTCCAGCAAACCTCATGAGACACTTTCTCACAACCTCACTAAGTGGTCATCTCCCAGTACGGTATAGGATTTCTTTGTTTGAAACACGGTCTCTATAACCAACTCCTAAAATACGTCTTAGCCATCTTTCCTGGGCCACATTTAGTCTTTTCTTAATTTTGGTTCAGGGACTTCCATGTCTTTCATGCATATGTTGCTGTTGGTATGACAATTGTATCAATTCAACACCGTTATAGATATATACTATATACTATTTTAAATTGTTTTTGTTACAGACGAGGATCTTGAGACATTTTTCAACTTACTTAGGAAATTAGGGCTAGTGGCCACCAGCTCAACCGTAAAGGAAAGATCTTCCATACCTATGCCTGGTAATTATATTAGTCAGATGAAGCTTTCGATAACTGTAACACTCTAAAATCTATATGCCCAGCCAAATGGGCTTATCGTAAATTTAAATCAAAATCGTTCGCATTGTTTTTGTTTTGTTTTATAGAAGAGAAGGGTTTAACAGAAGAAAAAAAACCTGGTAGGTGGTCTGAAACTCCAAACCACCTTGGCTGTGCTGGGGCAAGAGAAGGTTTAGTATTAAAATCTCACATAAAATAAACAAAATCTAAGCACAAAAATCAGTCACTAAATTCAGGGGGGGGGGGTGGGATTTCATTTCAAGGGACATTAATACAGTAAATGTAAAAGTGTAGCAAGGGAGGTAACAGGTATATTTTTAACAGTACAATAAAAACATTATTGCTCGATGTATAATGCAAGCGTTGTCAAATGGGGATAATAACGCTACTTAATTATTTAAAGTGTCCATTGCTACACAGCATGTGAGAAATATAGTTTCAAGCAGAAGCGGCCCTAGAGAGTGGCCAGTTGTGCCTTTTCGCATCTATATAGCAATTATCATGCAAACTACCAACATAGCATTTTTGCTTTCAAATACCGTTCAGTTTCGGTAAAGACACCATCCGCTGACTTTACAATCCTACGACTAGTAGGCAATCACACGAATTAATCTGTTTAAAAAAAAAAATAAACAAAATGTCAATACTCAGAATGTTCGAAATGTTCCGTTATGGAGCGTGAAACACTCTTGTAAAAGTGTAGACAGATATAGGCAGGTTAGGGTTAAAAGCGGCTAGTTTAAAGTAAATAGTTAATTAGTTCTATTGTATCATCATTAATATTATAGTATAAAGTATAATGTGTATATGTTTATTATTTTAAATTCGAGTTCAAATTGTTCAAAATTATATATATATTGTCATTTATTGTATGTTTAATTCAGTCTGACTATTAAATGTAACCGGTTCATGAATATATATATGTGATGACAAATATAAAGATTAAATGGATAATCATAATGCATTTCACGTACTGATTTATTGAAAAATAAAGTGAAATACAAACACAGTTAATGGTAAATGACATATCTACTATAAAGTAATATCCAATAGAACAATATCCCGTGGACCGAGTAATATTTCAAACAAAATTAGAAGTCTAATTATCTTGGTAAGAAATAATGTCTATGAATTGAATTCAATTTAAATCTTTTTAAAAACGTCGCTTTTAAATTGAATCAAATTAGGGACACCTTCGATTCATAGCTTCGGTGTAATAAAACGGTCCTACTTATAAATAACAAAAACAATGTTTAAAGATATACCTTTTATAATTATAGCGCAGCTTTGGCTGCTTGGTCGTGCGTTTTTCGCGCTGGACTATCGTTTGGTCTTATCGACGGTCCAGGGTTCAAACCCTGCCTTCTCCCATTCCCAACCGCCCTGCGGGAGTTTCGAAGAAAATTATCTTCAACTCAGAAGAAACAAACTGAAACATGGAAAAGAAAGAAAATTATCTTTAACTCAGAAGAAACAAACTGAAACATGGAAAAGAAAGAAAATCATCTTCAACTCAGAAGAAACAAACTGAAACATGGAAAAGAAAGAAAATCATCTTCAACTCAGAAGAAACAAACTGAAACATTCAAAAGGAAGAAAATTATCTTCAACTCAGAAGAAACAAACTGAAACATGGAAAAGGAAGAAAATTATCTTCAACTCAGAAGAAACAAACTGAAACATGGAAAAGGAAGAAAATTATCTTCAACTCAGAAGAAACAAACTGAAACATGGAAAAGAAAGAAAATTATCTTCAACTCAGAAGAAACAAACTGAAACATGGAAAAGAAAGAAAATTATCTTCAACTCAGAAGAAACAAACTGAAACATGGAAAAGGAAGAAAATCATCTTCAACTCAGAAGAAACAAACTGAAACATGGAAAAGAAAGAAAATCATCTTCAACTCAGAAGAAACAAACTGAAACATGGAAAAGAAAGAAAATCATCTTCAACTCAGAAGAAACAAACTGAAACATTGAAAAGGAAGAAAATTATCTTCAACTCAGAAGAAACAAACTGAAACATGGAAAAGGAAGAAAATTATCTTCAACTCAGAAGAAACAAACTGAAACATGGAAAAGAAAGAATATAGGAGGGCATGGTACAAAAAAAAGTTGAAATAGATCTAGAGCTACTTTCAATACAGGTAAATTAAAACATGAAGCAAATTTGTTTACTTTTTTTTAGGCTTAAAACAAGCAAGCTTAGCTTTAGTCTCTTTACAGCATTGGTTTTACGTCATATTTGTAAGGCTATATGGAAACAAAGCTTTTACTCTAGGAAGATCTAAATTTATATAAAGATTCATGAATTTAACAAAAGATTTGATTCAAAATTCGACTTATTTCTTACAGAAACCAAGAATGATCATGCCAGATGCTTGAAAACCCCACCTAAGAATAAGGAGTACGAAGTCATACAATATAACTTGGGAAAAGAAGCGCGGACGTTAAGCTACTGTGAAGCTGACGGGAATTGTTTGTTCCGAGCCCTAGCGACGTTGGTACATGCCGATGAATCAAAGCACCCCTACCTCAGAAGGAGCATTGTGCATTTCATTCACAACTACAAAGACTATTTTCATCCTTACGTAGAGGAAGGGGATGTTGAGGTAAGTGATACTAAGCATAGTTGATTATAATAAAAGCTTCATATACATTTTATTGGAAGTATAAAAACAATTCAAATTTTGAAAAGTTAAACAAAAACTATAATTGAAATAGAGTAGTTTAACTAAACACTTATCATAAATTTAAATGAACAAAATTTAATAATTATTTCTAAAAATACATTTTTTTTTAACTACTGTAGAAATATTTCTCCACAATACAATCAATACAATACGGAACATAACTTTAGCACTGTAAAAGTAAAAACATGATTACAAAGACACTTAGTGTGGAAACACAAACTCAAAACACCAACACAAACTCCACTGCGTCAGTGGATTAAAGATTTTCTGATAGGGAGAGAACAAACTGTAATAATAAATGGCTCTAAATCAACACCGATAACAGTAAACTCAGGTGTACCTCAAGGAACAGTCTTGGTATTTTTAATTTACACAAATGATTTACCAAATTGCATTACTTCAGGAACAAAAGTCAGATTATTTGCAGACGATGTGCATAATATATAGAACAACACAAAATATAGAAATTTTACAAAAAGATTTAGATGTATTAGAAAAATGGGAATTAAATTGGAGCATGTCTTTCCACCTAGAAAAATGTCAGTTGTTAAGAGTACTGGGTAACAAAAAAAACTAAAACAAATTAATTCCACTTATCTTATACATGGCAAACCAGTAACACAGACTAAAAACGCAAAATACCTAGGTGTTATAATAAATGAAAAACTGTCATGGAATCCCAATATTGATGAAACTACAAAAAAATCAAACAAAGCATTAGGATTTATTAAAAGAAATTTCTATAAATCAAATAAGAACATAAAACTAAAATGTTATTTAACCTTGGTTAGGCCAATAATAGAATATGCATCCTCCGTTTGGGACCCCTCAACTCAAGAAAACATTAAGAAACTGGAACAGACACAAAATAGAGCAGAGAGATACATAACTAACGAATATTCACATATGATTAGAGTAACACCTTTAGTTAAATCACTAAATTTAGAAAGCCTTCAGATTAGCAATTATGCACAAAACACTATAATATTCAAATACAAAATTTAATAAAATAATCAGAAAGACACAAAGATAAAGGCGTACGTCTCGTCCCATATGCTAGGACAAATTTGTACAAATACTCCTTCTTCCCTAGTGCTATTAGAGCATGGAATGGGTTACCTGAGCTAGCCAGGAAAACCAGTGACTTGGCAGAGTTTAATTCATAGGTTAATATGAAAGACTAAATGCATGACGCTTAGGACGTAATCATCTTTTTTGAAGAAACGTCTGTATTATACACGATAAGAACATTGTAGGTCTAATAAGATGGCTGCCTGGACGTGCAATATGCACGCCGGACCAACGTTCGGACTTCGCGTTGGTACAGGGTTCAAACCCTGCCCGCTCCCATCGCCCGTCGCACAGCAGGGGATTGGACTAGGAAGTAGATTCTCTTCAACTTTGACCCTAACCTTAACCCTAACATCCGAAAAATGTCAAATATTAACGAACAAAATAATCTTACAACGCTAAATGAATCTTTCATATACTTAGACAATCGAAACAAAATCATGTCTTGAATACTCCTTGCAAAATAGGCAGATTCGATAGGTATCCATAGGGGGTCGCCTCTGAGATTGTGTGGTAACACAAACTCTCTTTTTGTAATCATGTTGATAATCAATTTGTTGATATTAGAAAAAAATATAAATTGAAATGCTTGCAAAATTTTCTGTTGAACATTATATTGGAAACCTTGAAATAAAAAAAAAAAAAAAAAAAAATTCTAGCTTAATTAAATTTAACAGAAATTCAAACTTCGGCCTTGTTTTTTTTTTGTTGTTTTTTTTTTACTTTAAAACTATTAATTGTCCGTGTTGTTTTTGTTTTTTTTTGCTACAGAAACATTTAGAAAATATGAAAAAAGATAGCTACTGGGGTACAGAAGCTGAACTGTACGCATTAGCAACAATTTTAAAAACAAACATCTATGTCTACACTCCAAA